>NW_006922311.1:991136-1011701 GCF_000298275.1 Orycteropus afer afer | reverse complement strand
GAGTGGCTGGTGGGTTTGAACCGCCAGCCTTCTGGTGCAGTCAAGTGCTTTAGCCACTATGCTACCAGAGCTCCTATATAGAAGAGTAAATGTTAGTATTAGGGGTGTGTGTGTGTGTGTGTGCTTTGTGTGTGTCTGTATGTGTGTGAAAAAGAGAGAGTGGGGCTATGTGGCAGAAGTTTAACAAACAGTTACTTTTAAAGAGCTATATGCTTATTTTAGTATTATTTCAATATTCCTGAAGTTTAAAAATTTTCAAGGTAAAAATATTTAAAATAAACAGAGATTAAGTTAAATATGTAGATAAAAAAGTAAAGTGTCATCTGAATGTTAATACTCTATCTAACACTATAAATCAAGACATCAAATAGTTGAAGAAACTTAAAAAATGATATAACATAGTTGTATGACTGCCATATTAATTTATGGCTGCACTGGTTTCAAAAAATATATCTACAGAAAAGCAAATTTTTAGAGAACATTAATCAGTGAAGTGAAATCCCATTAATTATTTATGATGATTCAACTTTTCTATATAAAATTTAAAAACATATTTTTATGGTTGTGGTTGTTGGAAGTATCTAAAATAATATATCAAACTTTCTTGTCAGTGTTTGGGAAAATTATTTCAATGTGAATTATTGATAGTAAAATGTATTTTTTAAGATTACGATCAGTGTAATGTTAATGAGAAAGTCTTATGTTTCAGTAAAAATTTAAAAAATAATCTGGATGTTTTACTTTTGCAATCTTTATCACAGTATTCAGCTCTCTCTGAATAATAAAAGGGCAGATAAAAGCAAAAACATTCTTCTAATAGCTTCTTGACAAAGTTTATATTTACTATTATACATCAAATTATCAAACACAGAAAATTATGTAACATCTCTGATGAGTTAAAAATTCAAGTAATATAATTTAAAAGAGTATTTGCACATTGATGAGCAACTTATAGTGCCACTGTTTAGAAATTATATTCACTCTCATACATATACTTTCAGAAATTATCAAATGGTAAATAAATATATGAAAAATATTAGACATCAGCTTCAATATATAACTTCTAATGCAGGTTATAATACTTTCTTTAGCTTTACCAGAAAGACATATTTAAATTCTTAATGCTAATAGATAATTCCACTGCTATTAAGGGTAATTTAATATTCAAAATGAGAAGGAAGCTGAAAGAAAGTTGTGTGTGTGCGTGTGTGGTGTTGTTTGCTGTAGAGTCAGACCTGACTCATAGTGACCCCTCCTTGGGTTTCCGAGGCAGTATCACCACGGATGTAGATAGCCCCATCTTCCTTCCGAGGAGTGGCTGGTGGGTTTGAACGGACAACCTTCTGGTTAACAGTCAAGTTCCTTATATTATTCAGAGAGAGCTGAATACTGTGATAAAGATTGCAAGCTTAGGCACTAAGCTACCAGAGCTCCTGAAAGAAAGGTAGTGACTTATAAAAACGGTCAAGGAGTAGCAGTAGTAGTGGAGTTCAGACATATCTCCACTTTTCCATCTGTGTACCAATTATGATACTACCTTTTTTCCCCATGGCATTCTCTACTTCTTTGTTGACTCTGTAATCCATAGCAATTGTCACAGGAACTCATAGACCATACTTACAGGTAAGTGATTTATTAATTAACAGGCTAAAACTCAGGATCAGGATCAGGAAGCATGTGGACAGTCTCCCTTCTTCATTGCAGAAAAGTTCTCTCTGCTCCTCACAGCCAGACAGCCCTCCTCTCTCTGTCTTAGGACAAGCTTCCCCTTGGCTTCCTGAGGACATGTTCCTCTTGCTGTCTTCTGTGTTAGTGTTACAGGAGGTCCTTTGCCTCCTCTGTCTCTGCTGTTTCTCTCGTCTCTCCTTTTTTTTCCTCTGCTTCCTGCTGCTGCTACTCTTCTTGCTCCTTCTGTCTGAACAATCACTGTGGGGTAGCTGCATATACATACAACTGCGTCAATTTCAAGACATGTTTTCTCCCAATGAGAGGCCACAAACTGACCAATTCCCTCTCAGTAGACTACAGACACTCCATTTACATAATGGACTATATTCACCTTGTTTGCGTAGTTCATAGTCACTTCATGTGCATGGGTATATTGACCACTCCTGCAAGGTGCATACCAATCACAAGGTAGGCTGCACCTCAGGGTAAGACAAAACGTCAAGTTGTTTACAACTTGCTCAGGAAATGTCAAACAACCTGCGCAAAATAACAAATCCTCTGGGGTAGAAAACTTGGGCAAACTCCTCAAGGCTTAGGGAAATATCTCTCAAGTAATTTTTCCAAAGATTCAAGGCAAAAGGCCACATAATGGAACTCATTTCACCACATGACTATACTAGACAAGAAAGAAGTGAACTCATAATGTGAACTGTGGGCATCCAAATGCCCCTTTTTTTTTAACAGTATGAAGTTGTACCCTAATCTTCTAAATGTGAAGAAATGTTAATTTTGGCAGAACTAAAAGATTCCCTTCCAAACAAATGAAGGTGACACACATCTAATGTCAGTTAAAATTTAACCTAAAGCCACCCAGACTTATGCATAAAAGACATCAAAAATATATACCAAAAGTCTCTGAGGTGAATTTAATATATCAAATTCTGGGAAGCTCAGATATTAAACATGGAAAAATTAAAGAAAAAAAAATGGTCTCAGATATTTTTCACTGAGGATCAGGATGTGTTCCTTTTTGTATTTTACCATGAGGTCCTGGGAGAGTGAAAAAGATAATATATGAATGGCAGGATAATAACATTTTTATATCTCTCACCTCTAAGGAATTCATTCTTTATAGTAATAATCTTATTAGTTCTCACAACATCTCTGAAAAGTAGATAGGTACAAAGAAGTATAATAATTGCTTTATAAAAGAAAATAGTGGGGAAATTTGCAGCATCTAATATAGATGAAAAAAAAAGTTTATCTTTTGACTTTGTGTATAACAGTTTAGTTTTCTGGCCTGATATTTTATTAACCTAGAGCTTAGCTTTATTTAGGAAATTTTAAACTTGTCAGGCAACAACTTACTAAAAATACCCATCTACCTTCCATTAAATATATACTCAATAATTACAATTACATTTAACTAAAACATTTGTAATTGTAAGATTTTTCATTAGGCAGAATTGTGAAATATTAAGATCTAGAAGGGTGTAACATTATATCACGCACAGAATGTTGTTGTTATGTGCCATCAAGTCAGACCTGACTCATAGTGACACCTCCTTGGGCTTCCAAGGTGGTATCACTACAGAAGTAGATTGCCCAACCTTCCTTCTGAAGAGTGGCTGGTGGGTTTGAACTGCCAGCACTTCAGGCTAGCAGTCAAGTGCCTTAGGCACTATGCTACCAGAGCTCATACACAATAGACCAGCAAAAATTAATGTTGTAAAAGAGATGTTAATGAATAGGACAGTTAACTCACAGAAAATCCAGGTGGATTCACTATATATACAGTTTTTTATCTAAAAATGAATAAGATAAGTATTTATACAGAGTGTGAATATATGGAAATACATCAGATATTTTATAGATGCATTTTTCGTCAGTTACAAAGAAAATGCATTTCTCGTGAAAATTTTGGAAAGCACCAAAAATTACATGAAAAAGTTTTAATTATAAAAAGCATTAAAAACTCAGTCTTTACAATGGCACAATTTGTATAAAATTTTGACATTAAATTTTAAGTTAATGTCTGTACTCAGACTTATATCTTAATAACAGTTTATACCATGTATAATTTGCAATCATACTGAATAGGAAATTTTTTTGAACACTTTTAACATAACACTGCAAATTCACTTAACATCCTTAGAATCTTCATTTCTTTTTATGTTCTGTATTTTTAGAAGTTTATGCAGTAATATTATTCCCCTTTCCTTATCATGTAAATCTTGGTAAATATTTTATTGTCTTAATCATTCATTCATTTATCTTATCTGTATTTAAATTTATGTATTTTCATCCTGCACCTTTGATTTTCTATAAAAGTCAAGAAAGGAAGTGTGTATATGTATGTGTACCAAGTGTGATCCCAGAAATTCTTCCTATTACTTGAGAAACTCTATATTATTAGAATATGAATTTTTAATACATGTATTGGCAACTGTTTTCCAAATTTCTCTTCATTCTATTTTATTAATGCTTTATCCACTTGAACAAGATTTGTCTTCTTTGTAATAATTATTTTTTTAGTATTAAGAAATTTGTCAACTTCTTTTTAAAGAATAATTACCTATTTTATCAGAATGACAAATGAAATTATCAAATATTACAGAAATTTTGAAAAGCTTTTAAAAACCACTTAGTATTCTGCCATATACAATTAATCATTAGTAATATTTGATGAATATTATTTCAAATACCCCTTGATGGTGGATAGATAGATTAGTAGAAAGATATTGTTTTAAAATTTCACAGAAATAAAATCCTATTATGAATATTTCAAAAATAAAATTGTACTAAGTTAAACAGTGGAATTAAATTGTAATTTTATTTAACAGAAGAATGGAAATTAGAATAAAATTGAATATAATCAAGTAAATATTCTTCATAAGAACATGTAAAAGCTTCAAAATTAAATCTAATAAGGAAAGAATGAAACGTGTTTATAAGTTTACGAACTTATTATTTTTTTAAAAATTGTATACTTAAATTTTATAAATTATTTTTTAATTCTTGATTTCAAGTAATAACAATTACTGTGCCTATACTGACTGACTTTTTTTCTTAATATTTGCTCCACATAACAATGTTATGATTAGCATGTCAAGTTTAATAAATATTTACATAAAGCTTGTTAATTGTAATTTTCATAGTGGATAAGTGTCGAGTCTGTATCTCCTTGGATTTCAAGAACTATTAATCATTCTATATGGTTCCTTTCTATTCATGGGTAGTATTTCTCTTTGGTATCTCTGAGTCAGTTGAAATTTGATATCAGATATATGTTTTTTAATCACCTAGGCTGTGTATTTCTTAAGTTTTTTTTGTTTTGTTTTGTTTTGTTTTGTTTTTTGTAATGTGAGAGACTATCTGTATGTTGGCATCGCATTGAAAAGTTTAGTATAATATTTTGCGATCACAGCCTCCTTTAGAAAATTATAGACAGAATCAATTATAATCTGGCACTGAAGGTTACTGTAATGAATTCTGAGAAACTTGATAGTTTCCTCTGTATCTCAGTCATTTAGAACTACTATAACAGAAATTCCACAAATGGGTAGCTTTAATAAACAGCTAAGAGACACAACCTTGTCTGTCAGTTTGTCATACTGTGGTGGCTTGTGTGTTGCTGTGAGGCTGAAGTCTGTGTCACTGGTATTTCAAATGCCAGCAGGGTTGCACATGGTGGACAGGTTTCAGCGGAGCTTCTGGACTGTGACAGACTAGGAAGGAAGAGGCCATCCACCTCTTAAGGAATTGGCCAGAGAAAACCTTATGAATAACAGAGAAACACTGTCTGACACATTACTAGACAACTTTATGAATAGCCCTAAAACATTGTCTGATACAGTGCCAGTAAGTAGATAAGCCCCTTAGGTCAGAAGGTCAAAATATAATTGAGAAAGAACATACAATTGACTCAAAATAGAGTCAATCTAAAGGATGTAGATGGAGTAAAGTTTTCGGGACCTCCATTTGCTGATGTGGCACAACTCAGACTGAGGAGTAACAGCTGCAAACATCCATTAATAATTGAAACATGGAATATATGCAGTATGAGTCTAGGAAAATTGGAAGTTGTCAAAAACAAAATGGAACACATAAAGATCAATATCCTAGGCATTAGTGAGCTGAAATGAACCAGTTTGGGCCATTTTGAATCAGACAACCATATGACTACTATGCTGGGAATGACAAACTGAAGAGGATGGCATGGCATTCATCATTGCAAAGAATGTTTCAAGATCTGTCCTGAAGTGCAATGCTATCAGTGATAGGATACTATCCAAACACCTACAAGGAAGGCTAGTTAATATTACTATCATTCAAATTTACACACCAACCACCAAAGCCAAAGATGAGGATATTGAAGATTTTTACAAACTTCTGCAGTCTGAAATTGACTGAACATGTAATCAAGATGTGCTGATTATCATGTGATTAGAATGCAAAAGCTGAAAACAAGGAAAAATCACTGGTAGTTGGAAAGTTTGGCCTTATTGATAGAAATAACACTGGAGATCTCATGCTAGAATTTTGTAAGACCAATGACTTATTCATTGCAAATACCTTTTTTCAACAGCATAAACAATAGCTATACATGTGAACTTCACCAGATGCAGTACACAGGAATCAGTTTGACTGTATCTGTGGCAAGAGGTGATGGAAAGCTCAATATCTTAGCCCAAACAAGGCCAGGAGCTGACTGTGGAACAGACAATCAACTGCACATATGCAAGTTTAACTTGAAGTTGAAGACAATTAAAACAAGTTCATGAGAGGCAAAATATAACCTTGAATATATCCCTCCTGAATTTAAAGACCACTTAAAAAATACATTGTATGCATTGAACACCAATGACCAAAACCCAGAGGAATTGTGGGATAACATCAAGAACATCATCTATGAAGAAAACAAAAGGTCATAAAAAGACAGGAAAAGAAGAAAAGACAAAAATGGACATCAGAAGACACTCTGACACTTGTCCTTCAGTGAAGAGTAGCTAAAGCAAATGGAGGAAATTACAAGATAAAAGAGCTGAACAGAAGATTTCAAGAGCAGCTCAAAAAGACAAAGTCAATTATTATAATGAAGTGTGCAAAATCCTGGAGTTAGAAAACCAAGAGGGAAGAACATGCTCAGCACTTCTCAAGCTGAAAGAACTGAAGAAAAATTTAAGCCTTGAACAGCAATATTGAAAGAGTCTATGGGCAAAATATTCAATGATTCAGGAAACATCAACAGAAGATGGAAGGAATGCACAGAGTCATTGTACCTAAAGAATTGGTGAATGTTCATCCATTTCAGGAAGTGGCATATGATCAAGAATGAATGGTATTGAAGGAAGACGTCAAAGCTGCACTGAAGGAAGTGGCAAAGAACAAGGCTCCAGGAATTGACAGAATACCCCGTTGAGATGTTTCAGCAAATGAATGCCGCACTGGAGGCACTCATTCAGCTATGCCAGGAGATTTGGAAGGCAGCTACCTGGCCAACTGACTGAAAGAGATCCATATATATACCTATTCCAAAGAAAGGTGATCCCACAGAATACAGAAATTGAACAATATCATTAATATTGCATGCAAGTAAAGTCTTGCTGAAGATAATTCAAAAATGGTTACAGTAGTATATTGATAGAGAACTTCCAGAAATGCAAGCTGGATTCAGAAGAGGACATGGAATGAGAGATACCATTGCTGATGTCAGATGGATCTTGTCTGAAAGCAAAGAATACCAGAAAGATGTTTACTTGTGTTTTATTGATTATGCAAAGCATTCGATTATGTGGACCATAACAAATTACGAATAACATTGAGAATGGGAATTTCAGAACACTTAATTGTTTTCATGAGGAAACTGTCCATAGACCAACAGGTTATTGTTTGAACAGAACAAGGGGACATTTCATGGTTTAAAATCAAGAAGAGCATGTGTCAGGGTTGTATCTTTTCACCATACTTATTCAACCTGTATGCTGAGCAAATAATTTGAGAAGTTGGACTATATGAAGAAGAACATTGCATCAGGACTGGAGGAAGAATCATTAACAACCTGCGATATGCTGATGACACAATTTTGCTTGCTGAAAATGAGGATGACTTGAAACATTGATGAAGATTAAAGAACACAGTCTGCAATATGGATTACACCTCAATATAAAGAAAACAAAAATCCTCACAACTTAACCTATAAGCAGCATCACAATAAATGGAGAAAAGATTGAAGCTGCCAAAGGTTTCATATTATTTGGTTCTACAATCAACACCAATGGAAGCAGCAGTCAAGATATCAGATGACATATGTTGTTGTTATTATGTGCCATCAAGTCAGACCCGACTCATAGTGACCCCTCCTTGGGTTTCTGAGGCAGTTTTCACTATAGAAGTAGATTGCCCAACCTTCCTTCCAAGGAGTAGCTGGTGGGTTTGAACAGCCAGCCTTCTGGTTAGTAGTCAAATGCTTTAGGCACTATGCTACCAGAGCTCCAGATGACGTGTAGCACTGGGCAAATCAGCTGCAAGAGACCTCTTTCAAGTGCTGAGGAGCAGAAATGTCTCCTTGAGGACTAATGTGTGCCTGACTCAAGCCATGGGGTTTTCAATCACCTCATATGCATGTGAGAGCTGGACAATGAATGAGGAACAGCAGAGAGAGTCAATGCTTTTGAATTGTGCTGTTGGCAAAGAATGCTGAAAGTACCAAAGATTGCTAAAACAACTACCAAATCTGCCCTGGATGAAGTGCAGCCAAAATGTTCCTTGGAAATGAGAATGGCCAGACTTCATCTCACCCACTTTGGTCATGTTGTCAGAAGGAACCATTCTCTGGAGAAGGATATCATGCTTTGTAAAGTGGAGGGTGAATGAAAGTGGGGAAGACCCTCAACGAGATGGATTGACACAGTGGCTGCAATGATGGGCTCAGGTATAGCAAGGATCATGGAGCTGGAACAGGACCAGGCAATGTTTTGTTGTGCTATGAATTGGAGATGACTCAATGACACCTAACAACAACAACAACATAGCAGAAATTCCACAAATGGGTAGCTTTAATAAACAGAAGTTTATTTTTCTTTCAGGATGCCAGGCTCCAAGGGAAGGCTCTCTCTCTGTCTTCTGTGGTGAAAGGTCCTTGTCTCTTTTTTACTTCTGTTCCTAGGTTGCTTGACAATCATATGATATGATGGGTATCATCCCCTCCTTTTGTGCTTGATTGAATAATCTGCTCTTTTTTATCTCAAAAGATATTAATTTAAGACATTTTGTATGCTAATGCTACATAATTAACACAACAAAGAAAATCCATTCACAAATGGAATTTTAATCATAGGTATAACCAAACCAAACTCACTGCCATGGGGTCAATTCTGACTCAAAGTGATCCTGTAGGACAGAATAGAACTGCCCCATGGGGTTTGCAAAGCTGGAATCTTTAAAGAAGCTGACCATCACAACTTTCTCTTGTGGAGCAGCTGGTGGGTTCAAATGAAAACTTTTGTTAGCAGCTGACCTCATAAGTATAGGGGTTAGGATTTACAACACGTATTTTTTGGGAACACAATTCAATCCACAACAACTTGGCAACTAATTTTTCTTCCCAAAATATTTGTAGATTCCCCTTGTCAGTCATGAATTCAGTTATTTTCTTCAGGTGTGTGCTAGAAATAGTCAATTTCAGTTTTTTTCTGGGATCTGGAGGGTCATTTCAAAGTAGTTTCAGGTCTCCTTACATTTCAGGTATTTTTTCTATTATATTTCTAAATGTTTCTTTTTCATTTACTGCCACATTTTTAAGGCAGAGGTACTATTGATATTTTAGCTCCCTTATGTTTGCATCCCATCTATTGTTTTATATCATGTCAATTCCATACTTGTATCTTCCAATATTCTTTTACTCTAATCTGTCCACCATGTATCTATTCTTCTGTTTTGTTGTTTTATTTTGTTGCTTCTTATATACTTTTTCTGTTTATAATAATTTTCCATTTCCTTTCTGAGGTATGCAAGTTTGTCTGTCTTCATACTATCTGACTATAATTCAATATTTAAGCTCTTATAATTATTACTTGATTTTTCTTTCTTTCCTTGCTTTGTAAAGAGCAATTATTGAAAAGTTCACTGATACTATGACCAACAATTTTTGGAAATCTTATTTGTCTTCAAAAATTTATCTTCTGTTGTAAATCATTGAGAAAATCACAATTTTTAAAAAAATCATCTACTTTTTACAATATTGATACATAGGGCCCATGCTACTTTTATTTTGTTCTTTTTGCTACTTTCAGTATGGATAAGTGACAGCAATGGACTATATCTTCCTTATATTATCTTTAAACAGAAATATTTAAGTGTTTTCTTTTCTGTGGTTGAATCCTTACTTGGGTTTTATTTTGTCGTTATAATACATCTAATATATTCCACTGGAATCATTTTCATACAAAAATTGACATCTTATCCAATCATGTAAATCTACCTGAATGCTACTTATATTGTAAGTTTTCAAAAAGGTTTAAAAATTAAACTTAGAATTAAAAAGAAATATATTACTATGCCATAGACTTTCTGAAAATGATTTTAAGAGAGTCCATTTCCCTTCAATCTTTATTTTTCCCTTTTACAGCTATTAAAATATTACTTGAAATGTTTTTATGTTGAAAACTCCCAGTTGATATTTTAATGTAAGTTTCAAAAATCATAATGAACTGATAACTGATAAAAAAGATTATCATTGAACAAAGATAATCTGTGCTATATTACAGTTTCAATACAACAATGAGAACAAAATAGATCTGTGTGGATGAAGCAATTCTTATAAAAGAACTCTAATGAAGCTGGAGTGTTTTTGATAGGGTATTTTGGATTTTTCATTATAAGAACTATTGCCAGGATGCCAAAAAAGGTAAGTTTTGTGAATTTTTACATCATTGAGCTACATTTTAGAGAATCATTAAAAATAGATATTAAGACAGAGCATACTGGCCCTACAAGAGAAGCAGGAAAGCCACGTGAATGCTCCTCTCCTGTCTAACTTGACCACTCAAGGCTAGCTGAGATCAGCCTAAGCCAGTTTGGCAGCCATTTTAGCACTCTAGGTAAACTTCTAGCTCATTAAGTACCCTATGTATCTTACTTAATGTCTCTGTCTCTGGATAAAGTTTAGCAGCCATTTACCATACATGCAATGTATGGAGAAATAAGTAATCCTAACTTTTCCTGTGTAGAGGGCAGAAGTATGGATACTCATGATTTTGCATGACTCTGTTTTGAAAGGAAGCTCTGGTAGCATAGTGCCTAAGGCACTTGACTGCTAACCAGAAGGCTGGTGGTTCAAACCCGCCAGCCACTCTTCCGAAGGAAGATGGGGCAATCTACTTCCATAGTGATACTGCCTCAAAAACCCAAGGAGGGGTTGCTATGAGTCAGGGCCAAGTGGACAGCATATAACAACAACAACAACTGTTTTGAAAATGATATATAAAGAAGCTTGAAGAGGTCCTACTCACAGTAGATCTAGAGGCACCAGGCCCAGCTGTTTCCTTCCTTGGACAAAGAAATAAAAGTGTCTTTCTGCTCTCCTTCTCCCCCACCCCAAAATAAAAATGGACATTTTATATCACCACAATGAAACTAGTTTTCATAAGTCAAAATATAGTTGTTAAGAAAAATAACTTTTGATAAATTCTATTCATTTAAATTTTTCCTAAAACCTGCTTTATTTAATTTATCTTTTTATTACCACACTGATTTTTGTTCTTAGACCTGAAATTAATTTTCTGGAGTTTACTTCCAATAACGTTCTCTAGGAACTTTATAAATTTCAAATTAAAAAACATATATAAAATTCATATTTAAATTTAAAGTATTTGTTTTGTGTTGGGCTTCCATAGCACTAGAAGGAAGGTAACAATTATAATTGTTCTCCTTTACTCAGCATTATTGTGGACATCCAAGAGCTAACTTTCAGAAGGAAATGGTGATGTGTTCTACTCTGGGGATTTGGGAACTCCAAAATAGAGTGAAAAATGTGCCTTTGTATTCATTATGAGTTTGACATTGCTCCAGTTGTACATGATACATGGTGTGTAAGCCAGATGCCCTGTGTGTTCCTACCTCCACCTGTACACTGTTGCTTAAGGAAAGCAAAACCCCTACTGCTGCAGGTGGACCATGGCAGACTGCCAAGATCTCTCTCATGATACTTTTGCTGCCCACTGGGGAGATTTGTAGGATCATTCTACAGAAACATTTATGATTGCATTAAAGAGTAAATCACCAAAAGTCAATGGAGACTTGCTAATTGACATTTAGAGATATAAATTTATTTTAACTGTCGATGAAGGTACTTCCATGGCCTTCTTACCTAACCATTTGCAAAAGTTATATATCCTAGAAAAAAAATTTTTATTAGGCTTCCTACTTTTAAAGTTTCCTAGTGTTTTTTCAACTTAATAAGGCAATATAGTTCTACTAAGAAATTTCTGAAAAACAGTTTAAATACATATCCCTTCAAATCTTTAAATTTATATTTCTCCTATTGACACTTCATCCAAAGGCTCAGAAAGTTTTTCATTGTTACACTGTCCTCCAAAACTCTGAAACTCAAACAGTTAGCAGAGCTTTGCATGTTAATATATTGATTGCAGAAACATAATATTCTCTGAATCTAAACATGTTTTATAAATATAATATAAATAAAAAGTAACTTTTTGGTTGAATTTTGTTGTCTGTAATAATTATTTCTACAGTTTTTTTCTAAATTTTTATCACTATATCATTTGCTAAATGACAATTTTCACAGGAAATTTTTGAAGTTATCTTAAAAAATATGGTTTTAGTTGGGGACAATGAATTTTAATCTAACAGACCCTATAAATAAATATACTAACTATAAATAAATTCTGTATTTCTTTTTTTTAAAGTAAAGAAAATGTATTGCTTCAATTTGTTTTTGCTTTATAAAATTTTATAACAAAACATGTAACACTTTTTTTTGGCAGATTAAGATTCTATAATGCTTATGACTTTTCCATTTTCCATCATGGAAAATATGATAAATAAAGCAGTCTAAAAATCCTGAAAAGACTGTTTTCCTGAAAAATAAATCTATATTGGTAAAGAATATTCTCTTAAGAAAATAAATAAAAGAAATATATACATTTCCCAATTTCTGTTGATTAACTAAATCTGTATCCATTTCATTAAAATTAACAAACTTTAGACATATTTAGTGATAAATTTAGGACATAGTACTATTGTTGGCCTTATTTTATTGAAATAAGTAAGAATTAAAAGAGACAAAATTTTAACCTATCAATGCCTACAAATATTCAATGCCCAATAGATGACTAAAAATGTTTTAAAATCCTATAAAGTTATTATAAGTCATCCTCCCATTTTTATCTTGTAAAGAATTTTTCCATTTTATTACAATTGCAAACTTTATTCACATACCACTATAATTTTACATTCATAAAAATATGCAAAAGAAATTTCAAGTAAGAAACGAACATAGATAAAATTTTTAAAGAATAAAATATTTTCTTGTCAATTATAAGTTGAGAAACAAACTTCTAGTTTACCACAATTTCTTAAACATAAATACTAGAATAATTGTGAAGTTATAGAATCAACTTCAGCTAGACTTAATTTTTCTTATTCATAATTTAGTTACTTTAGAAAATTTATTTTAAAATGTATATTCTTTACTGTTATGCTTATAGTTCATTTGTCTTAATACCTTTCTGAAAGATCTGTGTTCATTTTATTGGGAATAATTTTTTTTTCCCATTTATCTCTCATTATTCTTTGGAAAAAAACCTTAAATCAATGAACATAAAAAGTACAAGATCTAGAATTCACAGTATTTCTATTTAATAGAATACACTGGTTATCCAAAAGTTAACAAATAAGTAAGATCCAGAATTTCAGAGAATTAGCAAATTAGAGAAATATAATATATTTAACATTAAAGCCTATATAATGTAGAAGTCACTTTGCTTATTGGTCCAGTTGTGAGGATTTTTGTTCTATTTTTGTTGACTTGTAACCTATAGTGGAGACTGTAGTCTTAAATCTTAAATCAGTAAGTGCTTCAAATCACTTTTACTTTCAGCAAGCAAGGTTGTGTCATCTGAATATTACAGGTTGTTAATGAGTCCTCCAATCCTAATATCACATTCTTCATATAGTCCAGCTTCTCTAATTATTTACTCAACATACAGATTAAATAAGTACGGTGAAAGGGTTCAACCCTGACTCATCCCTTTCCTGATTTTAAACTGTGTAATATCTCCTTGTTGTTTCAATGAGAGCCTCCTGGTTTATGTAGTTTCCTCATGAGCACAATTAAGTGTTTTGGAATTCCTGTTTTCTTCAATGTTATCCACAATTAATTATTATCCACACAGTCGAATGCCTTTGTATAGTCAATAAAACACCAGTAGACCTCTTTCTGGTATTTTTGCTTTTAGCCAGACCCATCTGATGCCAGCAATGAAAGCCCTCTTCCCACATCCTCTTATGAATCCAGCTTGCCTTTCTGGAAGTTTCCTGTATTACATACTGCTGCAACCATTTTTTAATTATGTTCACCAAAATTTTACTTGTATGTGATTAGTAATATTGTTCAATAACTTCCACACTCTGTTGGATCACCTTTCTCTGGAGTGGGCAAAAATATGGATCTCTTCTGGTCAGATGTCCAGGTAGCAGTCTTCCAAATTACTTGGCATGGACAAGCAAGTGACTCCAGTACTGCATTTGTTTGAAACATCTCAGTAGGTATTCCATCAATTCCTGGAGACTTGTTTTTCACCACTTCCTTCAGTACAGCTTCAACTTCTTCCTTCAATACCGTTGGTTCTCGATCATATGCCACCTCCTGAAGTGGTTGAATATCAACCAGTCCCTATTTGTACAGTGACCTGTGTATTCCTCCCATCATCTTTTGATGCTTCTTGCATCATTAAATATTTTGCCATAGAATCCTTCAATATTGCAACTTGAGCCTTGAATTTTTTCTTCAATTCTTTCAGCTTGAGAAATGCTGGACATGTTCTTCCCTTTTGATTTCCTAACTCCAGGTGTTTGCACATTTGATTAGAATAACTGGTTTTGTCTTCTCTAGCTGCTCTGTGAAATCTTCTGTTCAGCCCTTTTATTTTGTCATTTCTTCCATTTGCTTTAGCTACTCTCCATTCAAGAGCAAGTTTCAGAGTCTCTTCTAACATCCATTTTGGTCTTTTCTTCCTTTCCTCTCTTTTTAATGATCTTTTGCTTTTTTCATGGATTACATTCTTGATGTCATCCCACAATTCCTCTGGTTTTTGGTCATTGTTGTTCAATGCATTAAAAGTATTTTTTAGATTGTCTCTAAATTCAAGAGGGATATATTCAAGGTTATATTTTGGCTCTTGTAAACTTGTTTTAATTTTCTTGATCTTAAACTTGAATTTACATGTGAGCAACTGATGGTCTGTTCTGCAGTCAGCTCCTGGTCTTGTTTTGGCTGAAGAGACAAAATTTCTCCATCGCCTTTTCCACAGATGGAATCAATCTTATTTCTGTATATTACATCTCACAGGGTCCACATGTATAGCCCTCATTTATGTTGTAAAAAAGTATTTGCAATCAATAATCATTGGTCTTGAAAAATTCTATCACTTGATCTTTGGTGTCATTTCTATCAGCAAGACCATATTTTCCAACTACTGGTGATTCTTCTTTGTCTCCAACTCTCTCATTCCAATCACCAGTAATAAACAATACATTTTGATTGCATGCTTGATCAATTTCAGACTGCAGAAGTTGGTAAGAATCTTCAATTTCTTCTTTTGTGGCTTTAGTGGTTTGTGCATAAATCTGAATAATAGTAGTATTAAGTGGTCATCCTTGTATAGCTATGGATTTTATCCTATTATTGACAGCATTATACTTCAGGATAGATCTTTAAGCATTCTTTTTGATGATGAATATAATGCCATTTGTCTTCAATTTGTCTTTCTTGGCTTAGTAGATCATATGGTAATCTGATTCAAAATGGCCAAAACCAATCCATTTCAACTCACTCATTCCATTCCATTTTTGACAACCTCCAATTTTCTTAAATTCATCCTTTTTACATTCCATGTTCCAATTATTAATGGATGTTTGCAGCTGTTTCTTCCCATTTTTATACATGCTCCGTTAGCAAATGGAGGTCCCAAAAACTTTATTCCATCCATGTCATTAAAGTCATCTTTACTTTGAGAAGGCAGTTCTTCCCCAACCATATTTTGAGTGCCTTCCAACCTGAAGGGCTCATCTCCTGTTACTATATCAAACAATATCTCAAGGTTATCCATCAAGTTTCCCAGTAATATATCAGAGAGTGTTTAACTGCTATTCATAAGGTTTTCATTGGCCAATTTTTTCAGAATTGGATGGCCGCATCCTTTCTCCTGGTCCATGTTAGTCTGGAAGCTCCACTGAAACCTCTTGATCATGGGTGATGCTGCAGATATTTGAAATGCTGGTGGCATACATAGCTTCCAGACTCATAGCAACACACAAGCCACCAAAATATGACAAATTGACAAATGAGTGGTAGTTTTTCATTCAGGAGAGTCCAACTGTCATGTGTTCATGCCTAGGAAATGTTAAATAGGGGTAATAAGTCTAATTACAACAATCTTTACCACATTACACAATGATTCAAGCTTATATTCCTGAATTAGATTTTTTTTTTTTTTAGTGTATGGAATATCTGGCCTTGTGTATCAAAGTTTAATTAACACTTTGCCCACAAATACTAGAAAGAGTTGAAGAGTATACTTATAAATCTATTATTATTGTTTCCTTTGGAAATTTGTGGTTTGTGTGAGATACCATTAGAAAAGAAATGAAATTTCGTTTGAACCCCATATTCATAAACTATTTTGGATCACTGAACTTTATAGTATGTTCATTTCTATGAATTTGGAAATAAAACATCTAAGTTCTATTATTATCTTCTCTTTTATGCTTCTGAGTTCTCTTTCTAAACATTTAATACTAAGACAAGTTACATATTTTCTTTCTTGAATTTCTCACAGTAGATTCTCAAAGCATTTTGTTGTTTTTAGGTGCCTTAGGGAAGCTCTGGTAGTGTAGTGCCTAAGGCACTTGACTGCTAACCAGAAGGTTGGCGATTCAAACCCACCAGCCACTTCTCAGAAGGAAGATGGGGCGATCTACTTCCATAGTGATACTGCCTTGGAAACCCAAGGAGGGGTTGCTATAAGTCAGGTCTGACTCAATGGCACATAACAACAACAACAGGTGCCTTGGAGTTGATTGTGACTTATGTCAATTCTATGTACAACAAAACAAATTTTAAATTGTATAAATACTTTATTTCCAGAGGATAGGTTTTATTTCCTGTTTCAAAATATTTTCATATCTTTTACCACTTGTGTCAGCTGTTGTTTTTGATGCATGCTGTTGAGTTGATTCCACTTCATAGCAACCACTACTGGAGAAAGTAGAACTGCCCCATGAGTTTTCTAGACTGTGATCTTTACAGTAGTAGATTGCCAAGTTTCTTCTCATGTGGAGTTGCTAATGGTTTTGAACTACTGACCTTTGAGATAGCAGCTGAGTGCTTAACCACTGTGCCACCAGGGTGCCTTGTGTCAGCTTTAGATAATTCATATAAGATTTTTTTTTTATTTTCAATGATACTAATTGCATCAGCACTTAAAGTACAAAATTATATTTTGTCAAAAGAGAAAGTCCTTGTGCATATACTTGTTTCTTTGTCAGTATAGCTAATTTATGAACCCTGTACTTCCTTGATTTATGGAGGCACATAATGTTTCTTGACCATCTGCTTCATGCTTCACACTGTGCTGTGTTATAGTATAAATGAAGAAATAAATAAGGGCCTGACCTTGAGGTTTTCACACAATCTGTTAAGAAATTTAAAAATGAATAAATAAGTGCAATTTGATTGACAAAGTGCTATAATAGATTTCTACTCACCTACAGAGAAGGTGTCCTTTGACTTGGATAGGTAAAGATGATGACGATAATAATAATAATAAGTCCAAGTAGAAATAATATATGTATAAGCAGGTAGAAACATAAAAGACCTAGGCTTATTATAGAAATGGAAACAGATATGGATCTTCTTGGCCTGCAAGAAGATAGTAGGAGAAACATTATGGTAGTGGTAATGATGTAGTTTTACACTGTATGATATGTAAAAAATACACAGTTACTATGGTAAAACGGGAGCTCTGGTAGCATAGTGGCTAAGACACTTGCCTGATAACCAGACGGCTGGCGGTTCAAACCCACCAGCCACTCCTTGGAAGGAAGGTTGGGCTATCCTACTTCCATAGTGATACTGCCTCGGAAACCCAAGGAGGGGTCGCTATGAGTCGGGTTTGACTCGACGGCACATAACAACAACAACAAATGGTAAAACAGATTTTATGCCAAGAAAAATAATTAATCAGATTTTTTTGGGGAAAAGGTGGGAGAGTGGAGGGAAATCAGCCTGGGTATGAGTAAAAGATGGTTTAAAAGAAGAAAAAGAAAGCAAAAGTAAGTTAAACTGATTATTGCATGTATCTATATAGAAAGGGATTATAGCTTGGAATAATAGATGCTAATGAACGTAAGAGGCTCCTGATAAGTTTGGGAGACATTTTGGAAATAGAATATTATTAATAAGAAGTGTTTCTATTTTTTTGTTTGCTGTCAATCAAACCCTTGATGCTAAGCTTAATTCTTGATCCAGCTGACACAGAGATAAATTTTCTGGCAAATATTAGCAGTACTAAAAAATCTTCCTAGATTTCTTTTTCATAAACATCCATATTACTTTAATGGATGAGTAAAGGATAAAGAGGGAAATAGAGATACTAAATTATTTCATCTAGCAAGAAAATTTTATGATACAAATTGAAGACTCATTTTATGCTTATTAACTTTTGATATTTTAGGATATTCAGTATCTAATCATATTAGACACCTTTTCAAGCCATGACAAACAGAAAATATCAGAATTTATGTTTTATTCAAAACATTTTTCATGTTGTTATTGTTATATGCCATTGAGTCCGACCTAACTCATAGCGACCGCTCCTTGGGTTTCCGAGGTGGTATCACTATGGAAGTAGTTTGTCCAACCTTCCTTCCAAGGAGTGGCTGGTGGATTTGAACTGCCAGCCCTCTGGTTAGCAGTCAAGTGCCTTAGGCACTACTATACCAGAGCTCCTGAAGTGCATTGATGTAACAGACTATATTAACTTAATTAGCTAAGATGGTTAGTAAGAGTGGTTCACCATTCAAAGTCATCTGAGTACCAGGAAATGAAAGTGGAGAAAAAATTTCCCCAATATTAATCCTTCTAACAGTATTATTATGATACAAGAGAAGCACAAAAATGGTTTGCCCATCAGATGTAATTAAATAGAAGTGGCAGGAGAATGCTTATAGTAGAAGTTTGCTCTCTTTAACAATTAATAGATGATTGTGACATTAACTATAGTTGAGAGGAAAAAGGGAAAATTAGTCTGAAGACAAGTCTATATAGAGGTTTATTTCAAGATACTGAAATGTCTGGAAGGCACACATTTATATTGTTCAGTTGTTCTTGTTGTGTGCCATCGAGTCAGACCCAATTCATAGTGACCCTTCCTTGAGTTTCCGAGGAAGTATCACTAAGGAAGTAGATCGCTCAAGTTTCCTTCTGATGGGTTTGAACTGCCAGCCTTCTGGTTAGCAGTCAAGTGCCTTAGGTACTACACTATCAGAGCTCCCTATTGTTCAGTAGGAAATTTTGTGTGTTTGTGTGTGTATTTTTTTATGATATTTATGTCTATGAGAGTTATTTACTTGTTGCCATGGCTCTTCTACATGTGTCTAGCATACTATGAGAGTAGATGATCTTGCCAAAGTGGAATATGCAGATTCAAAAAAATTAAAAATAGTCCAATATAAAATCAATTACAGAAATTGATCAGAGAAGTAGTAGTAAAAGAAAGAGACCTCAAATTTTCTTTTAAAGAGAAATATAGTTTTAATGAATACCTGTTGATCTTAGTAATATTGAAAAGGAAAGATTAATTTTTCTTCTGTTGACTGTGGGCTTTTTTTGCTCCTCTTTTTCTGTTTGTTGGAGATGTTGAGTTAAAGAGAGATTCAGGACTTGAATAGCTATATGTACACTATGTTCATCACAGCACTATTCACAATAGCAGAGATGGAAACAACCTAAGTGTCCACCAATGCATGAATGGATAGCCAAACTATAGTACATACATGCAACAGAATATTATGCAACACTAAAGAATAAGGAAGTATCCACAAAACAACTCATAATGTGTAGGACATTATGTAGAGTGAAATAAGCCAATCACAGAAGAACAAATATTCGATGATTCCACTATTGTAAAAAGTCAAGGAAAGGTGTATACATGGAAGGAAACTTTCTTTGTTGGTTACCAGAGATAAGAAAGGAAGGGATGGAAAATTGCTAGAGAGGTAAGAGACAAGTATTGATTTGGGTGAAGTGAAAGGCAATATAACATACCAAAGGCAAGTGACCAGGAAAATAGCACTAAGTAAAAGGAAGACACAGAGAAGTGCACAAGAGGTACAGGCAGTAACGATAAACACTTTTACAATACACAGTACTGAATTATCAGTAGAAAAAAACATTAATTTATGGGTGCTATGTAGGTAGACATGCCAAATTGTCAGGTATGGGTAAGCAAAGAAAAATATACATATTACTATATATAAATTTGGTAGACAATAGTTCTACATATATATATATATATTATTTTATATGCTATAAGAATATCCAGGAGCTCTGGTAGCATAGTGGCTAAGGCACTTAGCTGCTAACCAGAAGGCTGG
>NW_006922311.1:983893-991036 GCF_000298275.1 Orycteropus afer afer | reverse complement strand
TAGTGATACTGCCTCAGAAACCCAAGGAGGGGTCGTTATGAGTCGGGTCGGACTCAACGGCACATAACAACAACAACAACATAAGAATATCCATAAATTTAAGAGCTAATGGGTAAAAATTATGGCAACTTCTCAGCCACAGCCAAACACCTTGAGGGACTGAGTCACTGGGCCTGCAGGCTCAGAAGCATGCTTGCAGGGACATCGAGCTCAATTGACATAACATATGACACAAAAACATGTTCTGTATCTCACTTTGGCAAATAGTGACTAAGGTCTTAAAAACTTGTGAGCAGTCTTCTAAGATGAAACTACTGGTCTCTCTTTGTCCAGAGAAAAGAATGAAGAAAATCAAAGATGCATGGAAATAATTAATCTAAGGAACTAGTGGACCTCAGCATACATGGAATTAGATGGTGTCCAGCTACCATTGCCAACCACTCAGAAGGTGATTAAAATAGGAGATCCTGGATACAGTGGGAGAAAAATGTGAAAAAAACTCAAAATCATGAAAAAGACTAGACTTGCTTATCTGACAGAAACCTCTAGACTATGGCCCGAGTCACCATTCAGGCTTGGAATTGAACTAATTCCTGTGGATAAACCTACAAGATGAACAAGTACACTAGGTAGGTACACTCCTTAGAATAACCAATCATGGGAGATCAGAAGGGCAGCACTGGCATGGGGAGATAGATCAGAGGGCAGAAATTCATAGGAAAGAAGGACATAGGGAAAGGGTAGCCACAGGGAGGAAATGAGAAGAGATGGTGATTGTCATAAAACAAAATGTGTATGGACAGTTGAATGGAAAATTAATTTACTCTGTAAACTTTCACCTAAATCACAATTTAAGAAAAGAAAAGATTCAGCATTACTCTCATGCAACAAATGTTGATACCTCTAGGAGCTCTGGTGGCATAGTGCCTAAGGCACTTGACTGCTAACCAGAGGCTGGCCATTCAAACCCACCAGCCACTCCTCGGAAGGAAGATGAGGCAATCTACTTCCGTAGTGATACTGCCTTGGAAACCCAAGAAGGGGTCGCTATGAGTCAGGTCCAACTCACGGCACATAACAACAACAACAATTATGGATGCAAAGAGGGCATCTATATTCTCTGATATCCTTACAAAGACTCAGATTTGCTTACTGAGATTTACATGCAAAATTCTTGAACGGTAATAAATTGACGGCTGTATCAGTCTATAATACTGTTATTATATCCTTATTATTAAGGGGCGCAGGAAGAGGGGGTGCCAGAGCTCATCACCAGGCGGAAGTGTCTGCAGAGCCCAATGGGTGGAAGAAGAGAGCAGGAAATGTTTCTAACTAGATGGCTGCCATTTGGGGGCTTACTTCCCAGTTTTTCTCAGTGATCTCAGGCATTGAAGCCCAAAAGCACCTTCCCTGCTTGCTCAAACTGGCGCCTCTAGCTTACTACAGCCTCGGAACTAGGCTTCCCAGTGACTTCATACACACCAGGGTGCATTTTTTAAACAACTCTGTGCAAGATGCTTTAAGGAGTTTGGGATGAATGGACACAGTCTGCCTGCAAGACAGACTTGTAAAGAAAGAAGTAAAACAGAGGATAAGGTGCTGAGATAGAGAAAAGATTGAGACTAAGGTGAGACAAGGAAGATGTGAGGGAATATGGTGCTAAAATGTACAAAGAGTTCCACCAAGTGAGGGTGCAGGCCAGGCTGAGTGGGAGGTTGCATTTAGACGTCACGCACCTCTTCTCTCAATGGCAGTGCTGTCTGCAGATGGGAGTGTATTTCAGCGAGTTGCTGTCCACTCCTCTACCAGAGCCAGACCTGATTCGACTGTATAGTGGAAGCCTGATGCATGGACTGTGCCAAGAACTACTAACATTAACCTCTGTAGAAACTCTCCTGAGCTTGTCCTGAAGCAGAGCAACTCTATGAACATCTGTTCATTGCCATGCAGTTATATGCCCCTTCTGAATTATTCCTACCTAAGGGTAAATAAAATTCAAAAAAGAAAAGGCAGAAAAAACAATGTATCAGCTGTCCGAAGAGTAGAGTGGGAACCATCTCAGGTCGCAGGTGTTGGTCTGAGGGAAGCATTCAATTTGGGCTGTTAACAGTTGAGAACTTGGAGGAACATATTGAGCCCTCAGAGCTTGAATACTAAGCTCAGTCTGCAACCAGATATGTACTTAATTCTGACTTAAAATTTTCCCATTACTTACCTTGAAATGATTAACTCTTCTCTTTGGCACTAACTTGAATTAACAATGCAGTAGGTAATCTGTAAACTCCAAGGTTTTTGTATTGATTTTAATAAATACAACCTTATTAAAAAAAAAAAAAAAAAAACCTCAATTATTGAAATAACATTTTAACAGTCTATTTAGGATGAATGAGTAGACAGGTACATGACTGAAAATGCATATTTTAGCTTCACCAGTAATCAAATCTCAAAGATTGTTACAGTAATAATGATGGTTTATAAATCAAAAAAGTAAGTGGAATAAGTAGGATAACTGGAACTAAGATGAAGAACTCTGTGGTATTTCATTACCTGCCAGGAAATTACTGATTTTCTGTTAATCAAAATGAAAAAGGCAATCAGGTAGGTTTATAATGTATACCACCACAGTTTCTGTGATATGTGTTATTCATAATTCAATCATCTTGTTGATAATTAACATTATGAATACTCAGCATATATTAATAGTTTACAAATAAGAAATTATAAACATGTTAGAGGTTCAAGGGATTGCAAAGTAGCTCAAGGAACTGTTATAAAACATGGCACTGTTTTAAAATAGCACACCTGTTATAATTGCTGTTGCATACCTCGAGTCAGACCCGACTCATAGCGACCTCTCCTTGGGTTTCCAAGGCAGTATCACTACAGAAGTAGATTGCCCAACCTTCTTTCTGAGGAGTGGCTGGTCATTTGAACTGCCAGCCTTCTTGTTAGTAGTCAAGTGCCCTGGGCACTATGCTACCAGAGCTCCTCCTGTTATAATTAGATGCTGTTAAAAGCAATGAATGAAATAAAATGCACTAAATAAAATCTCTCATGGTTGAACTCAGATGACATCACCAAGAGAGGAAGACAAAGAAAGAGCTCTTGAACTCTTCCAACTTCTTTCTTCCAGACAGAAAGAAAATGAATGAATACAACTTTAAAGCAGATCAAACATTCATTGAACAACAACAACGAAAAAAAATTCCAGCCGTAACTAAAGAAAAAGTCCATTTGGATAAATGACTAGCATCAATGGGAAGACACAGAGGCCTCTTAAGGCAAATAGTGTTATGGGTAAGAGTGGGAGCTAGATATCACTGACCAGCTATGATTCCAGTTCCGATATGAAATTGGATTCATAATTCCTAAATTGCTTCAGAAGATTTGACTGAAGACATACTGTTTTCCATTGAGATCCTATTTTTCACATTTATAAAAAGGAGAAATAAGCATTTTCTCTTTTTTCTCAAGATGCACATTTTCCATTGTGGATTACAGAAATAATGACTCTTCTGTGACCATCTTCAAATGCCTTTTTTGTAAGTGTCTGATACCTGAAATTTACAATCCAGCACCTAATCAGAGCCCATTTATATTACTCATTACTGTGAAATTGAACTATTTTCATCATCCATGTACCCCATTCACATTAAAAACACAAATTCTGATAATTTTAGATACTGTCTTCATGGTTACATTGAATAGGACCATTTAATTTAATTATATTTCAGAAATCAGTTTTCTCTTTTTTTCTTTTAATTTACTAGACAAAATACAAATGTAATACTTTAATATCATGGGAGTTACTTTTTATAAAAAAATTAAATTATGCTTCGATTAAAAAACCACAAATTTTGAATGCAAATATTCAATTTTATTGCAGAAGGGACACAATTTTAATTTGGTTCACCTCACACTTCTCATGTTGAAATAATAATCACTAAACTTGCTACCAGAATAAAATGATTCCAAGAGTTATCAGTAAACTATGCATATATAACTCATCACATAATTTTGTGCCTTCTTGAAAGTTTGTTAAAGTTTCTTATACTCTACTTCAAGGAATAACAAATAATTCTTAAAAACAAATTTTCCACACATCATTTTTATCTCTCAAAATACACCTTCTTTTGCTAGTCTGCCAGGATGCCACTGTATATTTGGTTCAGTCTTTGGGACATTAATATTGAAGTTTTCTCATTTTGGCACATGAATAAGCAGAATGTGGCCTTTGACTCAAAACTCAAGAGTCTGTGTTGGCATCCGCACAAGAGGCACTCAGAGCAGTCCTTTTACGGTGACAGAAGCTGTAGCAGCAGGACCTCTAGCATGAAAGACTGATGAGACACCATCTATACTCTGGAGCTGGCTGAAATAGAGTATTCTTTAAGAAGAAGCTGTTCCCTTGTTAGGTCTTCTAGAGTAAGAATGAACCCAAAGCACGATTTGGTGCACAAAACACTGTTTATATACATTCAGCCATATTTTTCATATTGCCTAGAAGATGGAAATAATGAATAATAGCAGTTTCTTTCCAATATGTGTATATGTGTGTATGCTGTATGGCACACACACACATAATATTCCAGCCAAACACCAAAGGAGATACTGTATTATTGTCTTGTAATTTGTATGTATTTACTGAAAATAATTTATCAATTCATTAGGAAAACTCCCATAAATATGAGTATTTGATCTTATGTGAACTATATGACATTTGTATTCAAAAACTGTAAGAAAATCCCCCTTTCTTTAATAGGTCATGTTTTATTTAAAAAAAGACTCTACAATTATCTTCTACATGTTAAAATGACCCATTGCCAAAGGTGTCAAGTAATTACTGATTTTTGAAGCAATATTTAAATTGGAAGTAGTGCCATTTAAGTTCTATACAGAAATTTAGTTTAACTTTATTATAAAAGAGCCATGATCAACCCTTTGAGAATGACATATCCTTCTGGGTCAGCCTTCATCACATCCGTGGGTTATTCAGTGAACTGTGACCATAATTTCAAAAGCATAGAGAAGGCTTAGAGGCAATTCAAGAGACAGCAATAGAATCAGAGAGTTTTAGAGCTTGAAGGAACATTTGGGATAAATGCAATCCCCAACTGTACAGAAGAGAAAAAGATAGGATGAAAGATTGGAATAAAAAGCTAGAGAAAATATTTTTGAAGCAAGAATTAGTTGTTGAGTTGAAAGAGAAAATCAAAAGCACGTTCCTATTACAAATACGCAGATAAAAATAGAGTATAAGGTACTTTTGCCACTACCAAATACTACACACACACAAACACATATAACAACAATGCATAAACCTTCATGTCTAATCAAGACACATAATTGAATGAACATACCTTCATATGCAGAACACATGAGCTATATGTAAAAGAGATGAGTAATTGCCAAAAGATGTGAGCTATTGTTCAGACTTACTGAACAACTTTAGCATGGAAATATTTATATTTTAGTGGTCGTTGTTGTTGTTATGTGCCATTGAGTTGGACTTGACTCAAAGCAACCCCTCCTTGGGTTTCCGAGGTGATATCACTACAGAAGTGGATCACCCAACCTTCCTTCTGAGGAGTGGCTAAGGAATACTAATTAGTATTTGTAGTTGTTAAAGCATTTGGCTGCTAACCAAAAGGCCGACAGTTTGAACCCACCAGCCACTTTCCGAGATAAAGATGAGGCACTCTGGTTCTGTAAAGATTTATAGCTTTGGAGACTCTACAGGACAGTCCTAATGCTGTTCTAAAGAGTCACTATGAGTCAGAATCAACTCAATGGCAGTTGGTTTGTATTCAGAATTCAAAGCACTTTTCTATGTATCTCATTAAGTTGACACAATAACTCTATGGGATAAGTATTAATACCCATGTGTGTCATATATAGAAACTAAATGTCAGAAAAGATACAATTTAACAAAATTCCATTTGGCAGCATCAGAAAGTGACTTTGGTTTTCTGATTTAAAATATTAGTAATTTCTTAGT
This sequence comes from Orycteropus afer afer, assembly GCF_000298275.1. NCBI lineage: Eukaryota > Metazoa > Chordata > Mammalia > Tubulidentata > Orycteropodidae > Orycteropus > Orycteropus afer. The sequence continues at coordinate 985,038 of NW_006922311.1, read as the reverse complement.
GTCTGGTCAAATGAGTACTTCTTTGCAAGTAGTGAAAGCCAAATATTAGGACAATGACAAACTAACTAGAAAATCCCAGTCATCTAGGATATTTTCTAGGCAAAGCAGTCAATCTCCTTGATATCCCTCAGTAATATCATCGCCAGGGTAATAGCACGAGAGATATGCATAACAAGAACCCATCTGAAGTCAAAGTTAATTTTTAGAAAGTTTTCCTTAATGGTTAAAAGTTTAGGTTTCTAAATGGTAAACTTCAGTTGTTTGGAGAATACTCTCAAATATACCCAGATTATCCCAGATACATTTGACAGTGTTATTTTGTTGTGAAAAACTTTGTTCGGGCTCAGACTGACTTGAAATAGAATCCAGATTTAACATTTTGCTTTTGAGATCTATTACTCATAAACCTTCACTGAATCTCAGTTATCTCATCTATAAATGGGGGAAGTACCTATTTCTGAAGGTTAGTATGAGACTAAAATGAGAGTACATGTGTAGCATAGTGCCCAAGACAATTTGACTGCTAGCCAGAAGTCTGGCAGTTCAAACCCACCAGCCACTCCATGGAAGGAAGATTGGGCAATCTACTTCCACAGTGATACTGCCTCAGAAATCCAAGGAGGGGTCACTATGAGTCAGGTCCAAGTTGAGAGCAGTGACTTTAGTTGTTTTGTTGTTGTTGTTGTTGTTTGTTTGTTTGTTTTAGTGGGCTTCTCCCATCCTTTCTATTAATGGCATTATTTGGTTATGATGCATTAGTCCCCAGTATCACTCAGAAAAAGTTGTGATTTGAGTTAAGGTGAGTGTTTTACCTTCTGAGGGTTGCTTAAAAAAAAATACCACAATGTGGGTGTTTTTAGAGAACAGGAATTTATTGTCTCACACTCTGTTGTCTAGGAGTTTGCATTCAAGGTACTGGTAGGGCCATTCTCTCTCTGATCTAAGGAAAGATCTTTTCTTGTCTCTTCCAACTTCTGATGGCTTTGGATGTTCCTTGGCTGTCCTTGGCTTTTAGATGCATCTTTACATGGTGTCTGTCTTCCCCTTGTGTGCCTCTGCTTCTTTTATAACACATGATAAGAAGGGATTAGGAGTGTAATAAGAATATGGAATGACTTCATTAACCTAATTGATATCTTGAAAGA
>NW_006922311.1:972967-976387 GCF_000298275.1 Orycteropus afer afer | reverse complement strand
CAAATAGTTTTACTTCTTCCTTACCAATTGATTTCCTTTTCTTGTGTTATTGCCTTTGTTAGGACTTCCAACACAATATTGAATAGAAGTGGAGATAGAGTGCATCCTTTTCTATTTCTTGTTCACAAAGGGGATGGTTTCAATCTCTCTCCATTAAGAATAGTGTTTAAAGTAAAAATGGATAATATAGAATAGTGTGTTTGCTGTGCTACATATATTAAATGCATGTATAAAAAAGAAAATGAGAATGTATATATGTAGATGTTTGTATATGTGAAAAAATAAACTCTGGCAGAATGCATCAGAGACTAATAACTATGGTTACCAATTTGTTCTCAGTCAGGGAGAGGGTTGTGCATATGGGGAACTATAATGAAAATAAGATTTTTTTTACATATATTCATACAACTTTTGATTTTGCTTTCATATTCTTTGAATGTTCAATTTTAATCATAACAAGAATATCAAAGCAAGCAAAGGTAAAAGGGAAAAAATGCATTTAATTATTCCAGAAATGTTTATTAACAGTGTAGCAAGAACTGCATCAGACAATGAAGAAAATAGGATAATTCCTTTACTTTAGGAGCATGCTGTCTAGGAAAAGAAGCTGACAGTAATCTGATTGTTTAACACTTGAGAGATAGAGAAAAGAAAGGTACACAGATAGAAACAGCAAAGTCAAAAAGAAAAGCCACTTTTAAAAACGTAGCTGATAGTAGAAATATGCCATTTGATGAAATGAAGATTTATGTGAATTGAAAATTCCTCCAGTGAGTGGATAAAAGATTGACATTTAGAAACTCCAAAATGGAATTAAAAGTATTATTTTGAAGCTGTAGGTCTAGTACAGGATGCAAAAAGATCAGGGAATCCAGAACAAAATCTTGGGCAACGTTCACATTTACTGGGCTGTGGTTGTTTAGGTTATGGGCCTGGTTTAAGGAGCTGGGCAGCTGGATACAGTTATTCCCTACAAGGAGGCCAATTATCAACTCCATGGTGGAATCTGCTGTGAGAATCTGAATAGCTGCCTTGGGGATATGGTCTGCTTCTAGTATATAAGAAGAAGCTTTGAGAATTGCCTGAATTTTTTTTTTTTTTTTTTTTGACACATCTGGATCCTACATTTGGCCGAGTCTTCATTTTAGGGTCTTGCCATGTTGTCTCAAGATTTTGAGACTATTTCTGGACCTGAACTAGTGGCCTGCCACATTGCTTGATATCTTGTTACTGTGTCATTTTATTTGTCAACTTTGGATTTGTTAGCCTCAGCAGCCACCAGCTGCCTGAGTTAAGAGATGCCTCCAGTTCCAGTGGGTTGGGAGGAAGAGACAGAGTTGAAGCCCAAGGTCTAGAGAGAATAAATTCCCATTTGTTCAAATCACTCATTTGTGTTATCTTCTATTACACCAGCACTAGATAACCGAAACATGGGCTTAAGAATTTTTACTTTTATCAAAATATCTAATCAAAATTCTGGTTAAAGAAATGTTCTTGAAAAAGGTAAAATTAAAGTACTTTTCAAATACAGCAAAAAAACAAAAGACTTAAAAAACAGTAATAAGCTCTGACAAAATTTATAGCCTTTTGAAAAAATAATAATTTAAAAGAAAGCACTGTAGTATGATAACTACAGACTGTGACATGATATTCCTGAAGTTGTATATCTGACATCTGGTGAGATGTCTGGTACCATTTCTGACTTATGATGTAGGAAATTTGAAGTTTTTTTGGATACAATATTACTCAAGTAAAAAAGATACTTTGATTTAAATGCATTTTCTTTTATATTTGATCATTCAGAGAAATCATATCATGTTGAATATTAATTTTCCCCAGAGCCAGCTGGTAGAACACTATGCTAATGAGTTCAAAGTTGCTGGTTCAATCCTAGCACTGCCGACAAGCTCCACAGAGGGGAAGGCTTTTGTGTAAGCACCTCTAATCAAGTCCAGCTGCCTTCCAAGTTTGGCACTGAGCACAAAGGGACCTGGGTGAGAAAGGTGAATGCATGATGAGGACACATCCTCCACAAAAAGTGGCAGACATTTCTAACCTAGTTAATCTTACATCTGACAGCATGACAGCCTGTGGGCTCCTGTAACCTACATTTATCCTTGAGGTTTTCTTTCTTTTTTTTGTCCCCATGTAAGACAAGATTATTCAAATAAGTATGTCACAAATGAGTCAGTCAACCTGGATGAAGTCAACCTAAGGTGATGCGTGATAGGTGCAGTTGAATTCCGCCCATTCCTCCTAGGTGTTGCTATTGTCAAACAAACAATGTTGTGTTGCTTCTGCTTTAAATCTAAGCATAAATTTGCCATGCAGGAAAAGAAAGCCACAAACAAAAATTCATTTCAGACTATATCACAAGATCTGCCAAGCATAGAGTTTACAAGTATAACAATGGCAGCTGTTCCCACTAGTCACAACAGCTGGGAAAAGCAGAACTAGAGTCATTATCTCTGAGATTATGATCTGTTGGAATAATGCCCAAAATATCAACACTGACACTGAGTGACAGCATTTAGCCTCTGATAACCCCCTTTAAGTTTGTGTTTCATTTCATCAAAAGGAATGAACAGTATTTCATACTTAAAAACAAAGAAAACATCCCAAAATTATACCAACAATTGAAGGGCAAACCTACTTTGTTTGGGGTATTTTGAGCTGATTGTGTTCCAGATCAGCATAGGTAACAGCAACTCTATTCCTTTCAAAGATCACAGTCTAAACTAGACTCATTTATTGGGAGATGCATAATAGAATTAATACATCATTGAAGTTATTCATGAAATTGAGTCCATTTGAGATAGGTCCCTTCACAGTTAGATATAGGCACTCCCAATGGCCAGATGACCAAGGATAGAGAAGCATCTTGTCAACCTTATGTTCTATGGATATGAATTAATATGATAAATGCAGAAAGTAAGCTAGATTTACAAATAACTCATGCATACAGAATAACAGATCTATGCAGGACTTTGCAAGAATCAAGTTGAATATAAAATAGTAAAGAAATCATTACTTCTCCTTTTGTGAAGAAGAAGCTACAGAAGTGACAAAGATATAAGGGAAATACGTAAAAGAGTATGTCTTAGAAGTCAAGTGTAAAGAAAACCTAAAGACTCAAAAGTGGTGTATGGTATAAAATGGATTATTCATTCCTTATATTGTATACAGTGTGGTCTTTTTTTTTTTTTTATGGAGGCATGAACAAGTAAATATAAATATTGTAATTGTGAACTATAATTGTATCATCATATAGCAGACGACTCCAGACAATTACTTAAGGGAAAATTGGAAAAAAGAACAATGAATTGGCCTAAGGCACTTGACTGCTAACCAGAAGGCTGGCGGTTCAAACCCCCCAGCCACTCCTTGGAAGGAAGGTTGGGCAATCTACTTCCATAGTGA
>NW_006922311.1:967325-972867 GCF_000298275.1 Orycteropus afer afer | reverse complement strand
AATCCTACTTCCGTAGTGATACTGCCTCGGAAACCCAAGGAGGGGTTGCTATGAGTCGGGGCCAACTCGACGGCAAATAACAACAACATTATAGAAGAAGGTCATTTTTAAAGTACAGGAGTTAAAATTTCAACATATCTTTTGGATAGACACAATTCATCCCATACAGTTACTATAAGAAATGAAGTTAGAGTTAGTATTATAATTGAAAATAAGGAAATCTTTATTGTCTCTTCTTAGTAAATAAAATGTATAATGCTTCTATGTGTATTCTTGGAGTGTTACATATAGGATAAATCTCATATGCCTGGGGCAGTGACTAGCATTTTTTTTTTCAAAAATATAATTTTGAATACTGTTAAATTTGCAATCGTACATATATTTTCTAGTGTCAAAAATTGTAATGTCATGGCTTTTCCCTAGAACTCTCTTGGTAACTCTTGTTGTTAGGTGACATGTAGTCTATTTCAACTCATTGTGACCCCATGTATAAAAGAATAAAACTTCTTCCAAGACAAATTTGTTGATTCCACTAGCAATCAAAAGTATTTTCACTAATGCCAATACTGCTATTATTCTATGCTGCAAAATAAGTTAATAAGAATTTGATTTTAATTTAATTTATATATATCCTTAAAGTAGCTTGAATTTAGATTACTTAGAAATATTTTTTATTGCTTACATACCATGCATTTTCAAATATCTTATGGCCACATCACAGATGTTGTTGTTAGGTATTGTCAAGTCATCTCTGACTCATAGCAACCCCATGGACAGCAGAACGAAACACTGCCTGGTCCTGTGCCAGCCTCATAATCAAAAAAACTTGCAAAATTAAGGAAAACACAGACAAAACTCAAAAAGAATTTAAGAAAGCAATACAAAGCAAATTGACAAAATAAACAAAAATTTGAAATCCAAGCGATTACTATGATTTCAGAAAGAGATAACCCATTGAATGGGCAAATGAGTAAAATCAAATCAAAGGCAGAATTAATGAGATTGAAGACAAATACCTTAATATTAGTTTGTTAAGAGATCAATCAGACAAAAGACCAAAACAAAATTAAGAAAGCCTAAGATTCATGTGAGATACAATCAAGAGGAATAATCTACATGTAACTGGAATTTCAGACCAGGAAGAGACAGATAAAACTACAGAAAAAAAATTGTTAAAGCTTTGTTGGAGAAGAATTTCCCTAATATGATGAAAGACAAGAATATATCCATTCAAGATGTTCAACAAACTCCAAACAAGATAGACCCTAAAAGAAAATCACCAAGCATATCATCAACAAACTCACTAAAACAAAGACACAGAAAAAATCCTGAAAGCAGCATGGGAAAAATGAAAAGTTACCTACAAAGGGCAACCAGTAAGATTTAGCTCTGATTTTTTGGCAGAAGCCATGCAGGAGAGAAGGTAATGGGATGATATATATAAAACCATGAGGGGGGGGAAAAAAAAAACAAAAAAACACTCCAACCAAGAATTCTATACCCAGCAAAATTGTCCCTCAGATATGAGGGTGAATTTAGGAGATTTCCAGGTAAACAGATATTAAGGGAATTCATTAAAACCAGACTAACTTTACAAAAGATGCTAAAGGGAGTCCTTTGGACAGAGTACAAACAATAACAAACAACCTATCATTAGCATACATTATGATATAACCTAGAAGCCAACTGAGTTACAGAAATATAAAAAGTAAAATAAGATTGCAAGGCTGTAAACAGAGAATGAGAGACATCAGTTGTTAAATGAGGACAACTATAAAGCAAAAAGAAGAAAAAAATATCATAGTTACAGACTTTTAAACGGTGAGGAAGTCAGAAGAATTGTGAGATAGAAGACACAGTTTTAAAATTAAGAAGAAAATAATAAATCACAGGAAGACATCAAAAATAAAAATAAATAAATAAAATAAACCTTCACATTAAAATAAAAAAAGAGGACAAGCACAAATATTCAGCAAATACTAAAACACTAGGAGTTCTGGTAGCGTAGTGCCTAACACACTTGACTGCTAATCAGAAGGCTGGTGATTCAAACCCACCAGCCACTCCTCAGAAGGAGATAGGGCAATCTACTTCCGTAGTGATACTGCCTGAGAAACCCAAGAAGGGGTCGCTATGAGTCAGTTACAACTTGACAGAACATAACAACAACAACAAAACACTGGTAAGGAAGGAAATGATAATATATTCATAAACAAAATGAGCTCAACACAAAAAAAATTATATAGAACAATGAAATCAGCACCACCACAAAAAAAAAAAACTTAACAAAATGAAATCAATAAATTAATATTTGTCAATAGTACACTAAATGTCAATGGATTAAATGCACCACTCACAAGATGGAGAGTTGCACACTGATTAAGAAAAGATGATCCATCAATATGCTGTCTACAAGAGACTCACCTTAGACACAAAAACAAAAATAGACTCAAAATCAAAGGTGGGAAAAAGATATATCAAGCAATTGGCAGCAAAAAAAAGGAAAAGAGAACAGGAGAGGCAATATTAATTTGTGATAAAATAGATAATAAGACAAAAACAAACATAAGAGACAAGGAAGAACATTATATAATGATAAGAGGATCGAATGAACAAGAAGACGTAATCATAATAAATATCTACACATCCAAGAAAAGAATCCCAAAATACGTAAGTTAGACATTAAAAGAATTGAAAAGGCAAATAGATGAATACAAAGCAATAGTAGGAAACTTTATACACCTCTTTCAATAAAAGATTGAACAATTGGAAAGAAACTCAACAAAGATGCAGATAACTAAACAATACAATCAACCACCTTGACCAAATAGACAGCTAGAAAGCACTTCACCCAACAACAGCGCAAGATACTTTCTTTTTCAGTGCATATGGAACATTCTTCAGGATAGACCATATGCCAGGACACAAAGCAAGCCTCAATAAATTTAAAAAAAACATTGAAATAACCCAAAGCATCTTCTCAGATCACAATGCTATAAAATTAGAAAGCAACCCTGGGACGACAAATGGAAAAACAGCAAACAAATGGAAACTAAGTAACAGCATCCTAAAAAATCACCAGGTATTAGAAGAAATAAAGAAAAAAATTAAATCAAAATTTCCTTGAATTAAATGAGAATGAAAACATAGCATATTAAAAACAGTGATCAGAGGGAAATATATAGCAATAGATGCATACATCAAAAAAGAAGAAAGAGCTAAAGTAAACACCTTAACCTAACATCTCCAATAATTAGAAAAAGAGAAGGAAAAAAAGCCTATAGTCACCATAAGAAAAGAAATAATAAAGATGCCAGCAGAAACAAATTAAATAGAACAAAAGTCAACAGCCCAGAATTTGATCCTTTGTAAAGATTAATAAAATCAACAAACCTCTGGCAAACTTAAAAAATGAAAAGATGGAGAAGATACAAATAACATGCATAGGAAATCAAAAGGGTGATATAACCACAGAACAAGCAGAAATAAAAGGAAAAATATCAGGATACTATGAATAACTCTACTCCAACAAATTTGAAGACCTAGAAGAAATAGACAGATTTCTAGAAACACATTATTTACTTAAAATAACACAGACTGAGGTAGAAAATTTGAACAGACCCATAACAAAAGAAGAAATTGAACAGGTCAAAAAAAATTACCAACAAAAAAAGTCCACCCCAGATGGTTTCACCTGAGAATTCTACCAATCATTCAGAGAAAAGCTGACACCAATCCTGCTCAAACTATTCCAAAACATAAAAGAAATGATAGAATTCTCCCAAATTCATTTTATGAAGCAAGTATAACCCTGATACCAAAACCAGGCAAGGACACCACTAGAAAGGAAAACTACAAACCAATATCCCTTATTAATAAAAACCAAAACCAAACTCACTGCCATCGAGTCATTTCTGACTCACAGCAACCCCATTGGGTTTCTGTGGCTGTAAATCTTTATGGAAGCAGATCACTCAGTCTTCCTTCCATGGAGCAGCTGGTGGGTTTAAACCACTGACTTTCTAGTTATCATTCAAGTCCTTTATCCACTATACCACCAGAGCTTCTTTCATTGCTTATGAATAAACAAACAAACAAACAAACAAAAACTCACTGCCCTCTAGTCAATTTGACTCATAGTAAACCCTCCTTGGGTTTCCAAGGCAGTATCTCTATGGAAGTAGATTGCCCAATCTTCCTTCTAAAGAGTGGCTGGTGGGTTTCAACCACTATCCTTCTTGTTAGCAGTCAAATGCCTTAGGCACTACACCACCAGAGCTCCCTCCTTACGAATATAGATGCAAAAATCTTCAACAAAATCCTAGCTAACAGACTCTAACAACATGCTAATAGATTCCAAAAACATATCAAAAAATAATACATCATGACCAAGTAGGATTCATACCAGGTATGCAAGGATGTGAGGGTGGAGGCTATGTCACCGGTATTTCAAATACCTGCAGAGTCAACCATGGTGGATAGTTTTCAGTGGAGCTTCCAGACTAAGACAGATTTGGAAGAAGGAAAGGGCCATCCACTTCTCAAAGAATTGACCAGTGAAAACCTGATGAATAACTGTGAAATATTGTCTGATATCTGATACAAAACCCTCTTTAAATAGCTGAGGAACAAAGATGTCTCTTTGAAGACTAAGATGTGCTTAACCCAAGCCATGATGTTTTCAATTGCCTCACATGCATGTAAAAGCTGGATAATGAATAAGGAAGGCAGAAGATGAATTGATGCTTTTGAGTTGTGGTGTTGGTGAAGAATACTGAAAGTACCATGGACTGCCAGAAGAACTAACAAATCTGTTCTGGAAGAATTGTAGCCAGAAGTGCAGAAGGAAGAATGACCAGACTTTTTCTCACCTACTTTGGTCATGTTGTAAGAAGGGACCATTCCCCAGAGAAAGATATCATGTTTGGTAAATTGGAGTGTCAGTGAAAAAGGGGAAGACCCTTGATGAGATGGATTGACACAGTGGTTACAACAATGGGCTCAACTATAGCAAGTATTGGGAGATTGATGCAGGACCAGGCAGTGTTTCATTCTGTTGTACGTAGGGTCTCTATGAGTCAGAGCTGATTTGATGACACCTAACAACAACAACAACATTCAAAGATGGTTCAATATTAGAAAAATAATCAAGATAACCTATCACATAAGTAAAATGAAGGAAAATAATCACATGATATATCAATAGGTGCAGAAAAAGCATTTGATAAAATCCAACACCCATTCCTGACAAAAAGTCTCAGAAAAATAGGATTAGAAGGGAAATCATCCTCAACACAGTAAAGGGCATATATGCAAAACCAAAAGCCAACACTGTTCTTAATGGAGAGAGATTGAAACCATCCCCTTTGTGAACAAGAAATAGAAAAGGATGCACTCTATCTCCACTTCTATTCAATATTGTGTTGGAAGTCCTAACAAAGGCAATAACACAAGAAAAGGAAATCAATTGGTAAGGAAGAAGTAAAACTATTTGCAGATGATGTGATCCTATAGATAGAAAACTCAAGAGACTAAGCAAAAA
>NW_006922311.1:938772-960685 GCF_000298275.1 Orycteropus afer afer | reverse complement strand
CGACTTGACGGCACATAACAACAACAACAGCAAAGGAGAAAAGAGTCATAGATTCAATTAGGGAAAAAGTTTGAGAATAAACTATTGTGTTCATAACTTTGGCTGCAGAGAGAAAATGGATAAAGTTTATTTTTTTCTTATGAACATTATAGAAGAAAGCACAACCAACCCAGTCATCAGGTAGCTTCAGAGATCATTTTAATACCTAGAAAATGAGCATAAAGGACTATATTCTGCAAGAAATGGATATTAAGAAAAATAAAGTCTATCTGGAAAACAGGACAAAGACCTAAGTAGAGAATCTGTAAACATTCTGCATCCCCTATTGCTCTTGGAATTCTGTTTACCAAAAACATTTAATCTAACATTTTAGATGAGTGATGAGGTACAATAACATAGATAATAACTTGCCATAGTGAAAAAAGCATGATTTGGGGATAAGGCAGACTCCAAATTCAAATTTCACCTTATCCACTAAATCAAAATGCTGTTTTTCAAGTGGCTTCTACTGCCAAGCAATCTTCTTCATGCTCTACATGGATTATTTTATCACAAAATTGTGCCAATAAACCTGTGAGGTGTATTATTTACTACCCCATTTTATAGATGAAAAAATTACACAGAGAAGGGCTTTGATCACAGTCACACAGCTAGTTAAGTGACAGCGATAGACTGAAAATACTTCCCTTCCCCAACCTATCAGTAGGTGCCTGACTTAGGAAAATTACTATACTTATTTGCTACTCACTTTGTTCCAGTATGAGTAAAATCTACTTAGAGGGTTATTACCTGTTAGAATCAATTTCATTGCTTTTTTGGATGGTAAAAACAAACCAGTTACCATCAAGTCAGTCATGATTCATGGCAACCCCATGTATTGCAGTATAGAATGTTATCCATAGAGTTTTCAAGGCTGTACCCATTCAGAAGCAGATCTCTAGACTTTTCTCTGGAGGTACCTTGGGGTGTATTCAAACTGTTAACATTTAGCTTAGTTGGCCAAGGCTTGCCATATGTGCCCCATTCAGGGAGTTCTTGTGTTCTTTGCATATTGGTGGTTTGCTAATTGTTGACATCAAGATGATCATCGTTAGAGATTTTCCACGGAGGATTTAAGAGAGAAGAAAGGACTAATGCCCTTCCCAAATGTCTAAAATCAGCAAAATCTCTTAACTGCTCTGGATTGATTGGAGGAAGAAGTCTCATGTAAAGAACCTTTTTTTCATAATAGTATCAGAGTAGCTACTTGCCTTGAGCTCTACAGTTTCCAGATACAACCCTTATGCTGTGACTTCTCCTTCCCACCACATTATAAAATAAACCAAGAAAGTTCACATATCAGAGATATTAAAAAGAGACTATCAAGTCCAGGCATGGGGAAGAGCCTGGATGCTTGCATAAATAATTACTGATAGGCTAGATTTCTCTGTGTGTGTCACAACCAATAAGTAACTTTATGATAAGCAGGGAAAAGACTGAAATCATTAAGGATTTCATTTTACTTGTATCCACAATCAGATCCCATTGCAGTGGCTGAGAAATGAAATGCTGTATTGCATTGGGTAAAACCTTTGCAAATGTCCTCTTTTAAATGTTAAAAAGCAAAGATACTTCTTTGAGAACTAAGGTGCCCCTGATCCCAAGCTATATGGTATTTTCATCTGTCTCATCTGCATGTGAAAGCTAGACAATGTGTAAGGAAGACCAAACAACAATTGATGTCTTTGAATTATGTTATTGGTGAATAGTATTAAATATACTATGCATTCCCAGAAGAACAAACAAATCTATCTTGAAAGAAGTACAGTCAGAAAGTTCCTTGGAAGGAAGGATGGTGATACTTTGTCTCATATATTTTGGACTTACTAACAGGAGGAATCAGTCCCTAGAGAAGGAGATCTTGCTTGGTAAAGTAGAGGGTCAGCGAATAAAGAGGAAGATTCTCAATGAGATGGATTGACAGAGTGGCTGCAACAATGACTACAAACATAGATGTGATTGTGAGGATGGAGCAGGACAGAGCATTGTTTTGTTCTGCTGTACATGAGTCAGGACGCACTTGAAGGCAACTAAAAACAACAGATTTCTCTCTGCTGTGTGCTGAAGAGGGCAGACACTAGACAGGAAAAGGAAAGAAAAGTATGTGGTGGATTTTCAGATGAGGAAAAAGGATGAAGGATGGTGTTGGCATGCCTTGCTATATACTCTTTATGTTAAAGTGGCAGTGCCTCCATTAAATTATGATGGGGTCACCAAAGGAGGCATCCCTAAAAATGTAGAAATCACGAGAAAGACTGAAAAGAGAAGGGAGGGCATGAAAAATAAATGACAGCTTTAAAGAATAACAATTAGAAAAGTTATTCTCTAAAGGCATAATAATAGTCTTTTATGCAAATTAAAATGCATTTAAATGCAAATTTAAGGCATATTTTTATGAAAATTCCTACATGGCCCTCCTGCTTATTTCATACATTTGGCTGTGACCTTGGCAAGACCTTAGCACTTCCTACCAAATGTGTTAGAATTGTTAGGTAAAGAGAAGTCTATTCTGACCTCCTTTCCAAGTAACTAGGTGAGGTTTAGGAGCTCTGGTGGTGTAGTGCCTAAGGCATCTAACTGCTAGCCAGAAGACTGAAGGTTCAAACCCACCAGTCACTCTGGGGAAGGAAGGTTGGGCAATTTACTTCTGTAGTGATACTGCCTCAGAAACCCAAGAAGGGGTCACTATGAGTTGGATCTGGCTTTTTGGCAGTGAGTGAGGTGAGGTTTAGGAAGGGAGAATTATTTCCTAATAATCTGAAAGACTTAGGAGAAGCCTAAAAGTAAGTTGTTTTCCAGGGCATTTCTTCATCTTGAATGGACTGGTATGGATTTCAGAGCTCAAACATAGTAAGAGATCTAGTGGCATAGTACCTAAGGCATTTGACTGCTAACCAGAAGGCTGGCAGTTCAAACCCACCAGCCACTCCTGGGAAGGAAGACTGGGCAATCCACTTCCATAGAGATAACATCTTGGAAACCCAGGGAGGAATTGGTATGAGTTGGAATCAAATTGACGGCAGTGAGTTTGGTTTTGGTTTTAAACCAAAACCAGACCAGTTGCCATGGATTTGATTCTAACTCATGTCAGCCCCATGTATTGCAGAGTGGAGCTGAACTTCATAGAGTTTTTAAAGCTGTGCAAGAGCAAGTACCAACACCATCTTTCCGAAGTGAGAATGATAGGATAAGATGCTGATAAAGTTATGCTAAAATTCTAGCTGTGAGATCATGGGCAGATAAATGACTTAAAATTCTAGGAACCTTAGATGTTAAGCTATAACAGAAATTTTAATCTGTAATACAGAGCAGTGTTATGATGTCTAATACCAAAGCTGGCAGAGGGAAGGTACTCAACATAAGAGCTACTATGGTCATTATTAAGGAACTCTGGTGGTGTAGTGGATAAGTCATTTGGCTACTAACCAGAAAGTCAGAGGTTCAAACCCACCAGCTGCTTTGCAGAAGGAAGATGGGGCAATCTACTTCTGTAATAATTGACAGCCTTGGAAACCCAATGGGGTTCACTATGAGTCCTGATTAACTTGATGGCAATGAGTTTGGTTTGGTTTATGGTCATTATTATTGTCATTATTGTGATTGTCCCAGTTTTTATTGTTGTTAGGTTCAGTCAAGTCAGCACCAACTCATAGTGACCCTCTGTACAACAGAAGAAAACACTGCTCAGTACTGCACTAACCTCACAATACTTGCAGCGCTTGAGCCCATCACTGCAGCCACTGTGTCACTCTATCTCATTAAGGGTCTTCCTCTTTTTAGCTGAACCTCCGCTTTGCCGAACATGATATCCTTCTCCAGGGAATGGTCCCTTCTGACAACATGACCTAAGTACTATGAATAAAGTCTGGCCATTGTTGCTCCCAAGGAACATTCCAACTCTACTTCTAAGATGAATTTGTTTATCCTTCTGGCAGTCCATGGGAGCTCTGGTGGCGTTGTGCCTAAGGCATTTGACTGCTAACCAGAAGACTGACAGTTCAAACCCACCAGCCACTCCTCAAAAGGAACACTGGGCAATCTACTTCCACTCAAGCCCACCAGCCATTCCTTGGAAGGAAGATTGGACAATCTACTTCTGTAGAGATACCACCTGAGAAACCCAAAAAGGGATCACTATGAGTCTAATTGACTCGACAGCAGTGAGTTTAGATTTTTTGGGTTTTCTGGCGGTCCATGGTGTTTTCAGTATTCTTCACCAACAATTCAAAGACAGCAATTCCCCTTTGGCTTTCATTAGTCATTGTCCAGGTTTCACATGCATATGAAGTAATTGAAAATACCACGGTTTGGGTTAGGTGCCCTTTAGTCTTCAAAGTTAGATCTTTGCTTCTTAACACTCCAAAGACATCTTTTGCAGCAGATTTTTCCAGTGCAGTACATCTGATTTTTTGACTGGTATTTCCATGTGTGTTGATTATGGATTCAAGCTAAATGAAATCCATGACAAATTCAACTTTTTCTTCATTTATCATGATGTTGCATATTAGTCCAGTTGTGAGGATTTTTTTCTTTTATATGTTGACGTGCAATCTATTCTGAAGACTGTAGTCTTTTATCTTCATTGGTAACTAAAAGTCATCTTCACTTTCAGCAAGGAATGTTATGTCATCTGCATGTCACAGGTTGTTAATGAGTCTTCCTCCAATCCCGATGCTGCATTCTCCTTCCTATAGTCCAGCTTCTCAGATTATTTGAATAAGTATGGTGTAAGAATACAATTATGATGTACGCCTTTCCTGATTTTAAACCATGCAACATTCCTTTGTTCTGTTTCAATGACAGCCTCTTGGTCTATGTACAGGTTCTTCAAGAGCACAATTAAGTGTTTCTCTTGTTTCTGAGGCTGTCAATCTTTTTGGAAGCAGACTGCCCCACCTTTCTTCCATGAAGTGGCTGGTAGGTTCAAACTGCTGACCTTTTAGTTAGCAGCCCAATGCCTTAACCACTATACCACCAGAGCTCCTTATTTTGCCCATAAAATCCTTCAATATTTCAACTCGTGGAATGAATTTTTTTTTTTTTTAGTTCTTTCAGTTTGAGAAATGTCAAGAGTGTTTCTCCCTTTTGTTATTTTACTACCAACTCCCACTCAAAAAAGCTATTCACCACCTGATTAGCTTCTTTTGTATATGTATGTTCTTTAGGCATCTGAGTGTTTTGGAAATGAATTCCTATCAGCTAAACCAAAAATTAAATTCTGACTCATAGTGACCTATAGGGAAGAGCAGAACTGCTTCATAGAGTGTTTAAGGCTGTAAGTATTTACAGAAGCAAACTGCCTCATCTTTCTCCCATGGAGAGGATGGTGGGTTGAAACTGCTGATCTATTGTTAAGCAGGAAAATGTTTTAACCCATGTGCTACCAGAACTCCTTATCAGCTAAAGGCCTAGATAAATTATTTATTGTTGTTGTTGTTGTGTGCCCTTGAGTCGGACCCGACTCGTAGCTACCCCTCCTTGGGTTTCCGAGACAGTATCACTATGGAAGTAGATTGCTCAACCTTCCTTCTGAGGAGTGGCTGGTGGGTTTGAACCACCACCCTCTGGTTAGCAGTAATGTGCCTTAGGCACTAGGCTACCAGAGCTCCTAAATTATTAATTACTACACAATAATTATTACACACAATATTTGCTCAGTAAATGTTTATTGATTGACTTTCCAAGCCTCATGTTTTGCCATCATAAATACTTATTTTATATAATTTTCTCACTAGTGCTTTTCTGTTTTTGTGTCTACTTTCCATTTCATTTCATCCATTATACTTTTCCAATGTCTAAGCATTTTTAACTATTTTAATTTTTCCAACATATTTCAAAATTAATCTACTATAGAAATAATTTTGTCCAAGTACTACATGACTTGTAGTCACTCATTTTGTTAGGATAGACCAGGCTAGAACATTGGATAAGAAAACATGATAGAAAGAAAAAACAGTAAACTCCAACAAAGTAAATGCTTGCTGGAAGAGTAAGTTCATCAATGAATGAATAATCAGGAGTCAGGAAACAAGTATCATTCACAATCTTGCTTCTTCTAAGGGCACCCAGAGTGATGATTTTCCCTTATTGAAGACTTTTCAGAGCTACTTAACTGGGGAATCTTCAGTTTGAAAAATAACCTGGGAACTCATACTATTCTACAGAGAAGCCTGAAAAGTCTATAATGTCTGCCTTTTCTATAAATGTCTGCATCTTAAAAGTTTTCTAGAAATTTATGAGGGTTGCTCCAGTTCGTGTAGATACATCAGAGAAGTAATCATCCTAGGTCTTGAGCAGAACCTAGTGAGAATGAAGGTAAGGATAACACACAGTTTAAATTATTAAAGTGAGAAAGTTAATAATGAAAATTATTGGCAAAATATTTTGGCAAAGTAGTAGGCATAATCTACAAATAGGTGGTCCAGTTAATGCCAAATAAAGATATCTTCAGATAATGAAGGAAATTGGCCCTTCTGAGAAAGACAGCCTTGACAACATATTAAGTCCTGTGCTATGTCTAAAAAGATAACTCTGTATAAGGGTATAATTGTCCATTTCCAAAGAGGAAACTGTCCTCCATTGTTGTTTTTTATAATCTGTGGGTTATCCAAGCCTAAAAGTTACACAATTCATGCTTCTAAACTCCCCACTTGGTCATTTTCCACTATCTTTACTCCACTTTAAAACTGAATAATTCAAAAAATATTTTAATAATATAAATTCTAATATATAGCTAGAAAAACATTATAGTTAATAATATACATTTTTGTTCTCTAACTTCATTGTTTTTCACTTCTTTTTTTTTAATTAGGACAAAGAGGGAGAAAAGGAGGAGACAACTGCACATCTCTTTAGTGTTTTATCAGAGCATGAGTTTAGAGGTTTGTTACAATCCCTAGTGGAAATTTATTTTCTTCACAAGCCATCTCACAGTATGATACAATTTATCAAGACTGTCATTCTCAGCTCAAGAAAGTGCAGAAATAGAAAACCAGAGACTCTGTGCAGAAGGACCTATACACCTATGTGCATGAATAAATCTCAATAAAATCATCTTCATCATCGCACACTAGCTGCTGGATACTTATTCTCATAAATCGATAATTGGCCTCAATTTCCCAATCGTAACTTTTAGTCTACAGGAACGCACATCAAACGATACATATTTTGGGGAAAAATCACTTAGTGCATAAAATCGTTTCTCAAAATTCAGCAACTATAATATTATATGCACTTCTAATTCTTCATATAACCCATCACCATCAAGTATATTCTGAGTCACAGTAACCCTGTAGGTCTGCCCCTTAGGGTTTCCAAGGCTGTAAATCTTTATGGAAGCAGACTGCCAAATCTTTTCTTGCAGAGCAACTCATGGGTTTGGAGTATTGACTTTTCAATTAGCAGCTGAATGCTTAACCACTGTACCACCAGGGCTCTTTAATTCTTTATATAGGCAAGGCCTTTTTTTTTTTTTTCCTTTTAACTACATTTTAATGTCCCACTTGTGTTTAAATTTCTGTCAGAAATTTTGACTTAGATCAGAGTTTTATCTTTAATTTAGAGGAAGAGAAGAAAGTAATGTCTTAAAAAGAAGAAGAAAATTCAGTGAGTTTTTCTGCAATTAGCCATATAGAAGTCAGTTAGGATGCCTTCTGGAAATTTTCAATAGATAGTTGTAAAATAGCCTGACAGCAGGCAGCAAATGAAAGCAGCACTTGGTAATTTAGAAGTCGTTTTTGTGAGGCGTACTATCTGGTAAGCAACAATTTTGTCTTTCTTTAAACCTGGATAGCATCCTTGTATTTTGGCTGATTTTGATCATTAGCACAACTGCACATACAACTGTCAGTTAAATTAACTTCAGTCTGAATTCATGCCTACTTTCCCACCTCATTCTACTTAAGTATTTTCAGAAACCCCATCTCTTCTTGGAGGAACATGGAA
This sequence comes from Orycteropus afer afer, assembly GCF_000298275.1. NCBI lineage: Eukaryota > Metazoa > Chordata > Mammalia > Tubulidentata > Orycteropodidae > Orycteropus > Orycteropus afer. The sequence continues at coordinate 952,702 of NW_006922311.1, read as the reverse complement.
ACAAAAACAGTTAAAAAGTAAAGTTCCAAAATTTCTAAACCAACCTCTCTCTCTCTCATCCCTTCACCACAGTGTGTGTGTGTGTGTGTGTGTGTGTGTGTCCACTATTACATGCCATCCACTTCAGTCACTTAGCCTCATTACTTCATTAATTGCATTTAATCCCAAGTCTATAAACCACATTTTTTCTCTCCTCACCACTTTTTATATCCAAGTTTCTACTAGTAACTCTGTTAGGTAGTTAGTAACAGAGGGGGTAATGGAAATAGCCACAGGCAGAGCAGGGGCAAGCAAAACAGCAGACTAAAAGGGTCCTAACCAATTGTTGTTGTACACTGCCGTGGAGTCAGATTCCACTTGCAGTGAGCCCTCCTTGGGTTTCCGAGGTGGTATCACTATGGAAGTAGATTGCCTAATCTTCCTTCCCAAGAGTGGCTGGTGGATTTGAACTGCCAGCCTTCTGGTTAGCAGTCAAATGCCTCAGGCACTACACCACCAGAGCTCTCCAATTCTAGTGAGAGAAGCAAACCAGGGGCCAAACCACCAGCGAGAAGGGGGAGGCTCTCTACTGCTTGTAATGGATGCACGTTCTTGTCTGTGAGAATGTATCAATGAACTTTGCTTTGGATGCTGCTTAGTTCTAGTTTTCTGCATAATTTCTTTTGCAATGGAGAAACAAGGACCAGGATTTAAACCCTCAGAACTAACAACTGTATCTAGCTTAAACATGCACATATTCAACATCTCTAGTCAGTACGATTTGTTCTTCTTGCTATATTTTCTATCTTTAAAAACTTTATCTACACCATTGTGCCTTAACCTCTTGTTTCTTCTCTTTTTCAACTTCCACACTTACCCAATGATCAAATTTCCCTCCTTTCAATCAGCCCACCTTTTCCCTATCCCCACCACACCTAACTGAAAACTCAACCATATCTCTCCAAGGATGTGGCAACAGCTGTGAGCCTTGCTTTCCTCTACTCATTCTTATCACTCTAAGTCCCACAGTGTAGTGATATCTCTAAAGTGCAAATCCCTTAATGTCACTCTAGGTGAAACCCTAGTGAACTACATTGTTCATAGAATCAAGTCCAATTGACATGGGGTGGTGACTAGACCCTGCATGATTTCTTCTCCACCAACCTCTCTAGCTCATTGTCCCCCTCCTCCACTAACCTTGTGGAGTCCCTGGATGATGCAGATGGCTAATACACTCTGAGGCTAACTGAAAGGTTGGTGGTTTGAATTTACCCAGAGGCATCTCAAAAGAAAGCCTGGCCATCTACTTCTGAAAATGAGCCATTGGAAAACCTGTGGAGCTCATTTCTACCCTGACATAGATGCGGGGACCATCAGTCGAAGTCAACTTCATGGCACTGGTTACTAGTCCACTAACCTTAAGCTCTAATATTCCACTACTCACAGTTCCCTGAACTGGTTTTCTTTTCCCTCTTACATTGTGAAACTGACTCTCTGTCAGCTCTCATTGTAGACATCCTTTCAAGAAGTATTCCATGACACTACTTTCACATTCCCACCACAAATACTGCATTGCCTTGTTTATTCTTCAAAAGAATTTATTACAATACTGAGTAAATTTTCTAAACCACCTCCCTCTGTACTAAGAGCTACTTAAGAGCAAGGATTATGGCTTTTTAATTATTGTTTATATTCAGTGTATAACAAAATACCAGGACCATAGTTAGTTGATGCTAAATATTGTCCAAAAAGTAAATGAATAGATATAGATAGGAAAATGCCTTAGGAATCTGTATTATAGACTAACTATTCAAAAGCTGTATTATTGCTTCAAGAATATTTTAGGGAAATCACTTACTTTGATTAGGTAGATTTAGCTCCTTCACCTTTGCAGTGAGTATTTGTTGAGGAGAACCCCAATTCCTAACTGAATGATTTAAAATGGTAACAATAATTCTATCCATATTTTTAATTTGCTGGTAGGTAAACTTAGTCATTTTATACATATAAGTAAATAAAAATGCAATAAAATTAATGCTTTGCCAAAAATACATACAAATCAACAATGAAAACAAGAAGTGTTATTTAGACTTCTAGAAAGCATCTCTCTTAATTTTAAAATGTATCCCATTCTGTAATATGTTGTTATTGTTGTTATTTGCTATTGAGTCAGACACAACTCAGAGCAACTCCTCCTTGGGTTTCCAAGTTGGTATCACTATGGAAGTAGATTGCCCAACCTTCCTTCCTAAGAATGACTGGTGGGTTTGAACCACCAGCCTTCTGATTAGCAGTCAAGTGCCTTAGGCACTACACTACCAGAGCACCTGTTCTGTAATATAGCATATACTATATGCTTCCTTGGGCTACCAATATATACTGTTAAAATGTGAATTGCCTATTTTCACTGTAAGTAGTTTACTTTATAAAAATAAATGGTTGAATGAGACAAAGTGTATGTGAACTGCTGTATGGAAAGTGAATTTGCTCTGTAAATCTTCACCCAAATCACAATAATAAATAAATAAATAAATAAATGATTGAGCTTTTTTGAAATTTCTAGCAGAATCTCTAATTGGTTTTTGTCCTTTTTGCTTCACCTCAGTTAAGATACGGCTTATGCTGCTTTGATACTTTCTAATTTTTCTTCCTATGCTTCTGACAGACTGCTAGCTGCCTCCTTTTGTAGATATTCCACATGAAATGATACAGTAGTTTAAGCTAAAACATGTCAGGGCCATTTCACTGACTGTAGGGATGATAGGTAAGAGAATTCCCTAGACCTGGGTCATCCTCACAATTTTTGCTATGTTTGAACTCACTGTTGCAGCCACTGTGTCAGTCCATCTCATGGAGGGTCTCCCTCTTTTTCACTTACCCTCCACTTAACCAGCATGATGTCCTCCAGGGACTGGTCCTTCTTAATAGCATGCTCAAAGTACACAAGATGAAGTCCTGCTACCCTTGTTTCTAAGGAGCATTCTGGCTATACTTCCTTCAACAATGATATTTTTTATTATTATTCTGGCAGTTTGTGGTGTATTTACTATTGTTTGCTAACATCATAATTCACAGGCATCAATTCTTCTTTGGTCTTCCTTATTCATTGTTTAGCTTTCATACACATATGAGAAAATTGAAAACACCACAGGGTGGGTCAGGCACATCTGAGTCCTCAAAGTGACATCTGTTTCCATGGGCATTGATGGTGTTTCCAAGTAAAATGAAATCCTTGACAACTTCAATACTTTATCCATTTATCATGATATTGCTTATTGTTCCAATTGTAAAGATTTTTGTTCTGTTCATATTCAGGTGCAATCCACTACTGCACACGACACTCTTTGATCATGATCAGTAAGTACTTCAAATCCTATTCACTTTCAGCAAACAAAATTGTGTCATCTGAGAATCACATATTGTTAATGAGTCTTCCTTCAAACTTGGTGCCATGTTTTTCCTCATATAGTTCAGCTTCTCAGAATATTTGCTCAGCATACAGATTGAATAAGTATGGTGAAAGGAAATAACCCTGAATTGTACCTTTCCTGATTTTAAACCACTTATTGTTGTTGTTATGTGTCATCGAGTAGGACCCAACTCACAGCAACCCTTCCTTGGGTTTCCAAGGCAGTATCACTACAGAAGTGGTGGCTAGCAGTCAAGTGCCTTAGGCACTACACTAACCACTTAGCATCCCTTTATTCTGTATGAATGACTAGTCTTCCCTTGGTCTTTGTACAGGTTATGTATGAGCACAATTTAGTAATCTGGAATTCCCATTCTTCTCAGTGTTATCCATAATTTGTTATGAACCACACAGTTGAATGCCTTTGCATAGTTAATAAAAAACGAGTAAACATCTTTCCAGTATTCTCTGCTCTCAGCCAAGATCCATCTGACATCAGCAGTGTTATCCCTCCTTCCACATTCTTTTCTGAATCCAGTCTGAATTTCTGGAAGTTCCCTATTGACATAGTGCTACAACTGTTTTTGAATAATCTTCATCAAAATTCCACTTGTATGACATTGAACAAATATTTCCACATTTTATTGGATCACCTTTTTTTTTGGAATGAGCACAAATATGGATCTTCCCAAGTCAGTTGGCTAGGTAGCTGTCTTCTTAATTTCTTGGCAGTATAAGGGTTTGTCTACAGTGTTGCATCTGTTTGTTGAAACATTTCAATTTGTATTCTGTCAATTCCTGGAGCTTTGTTTTTTTGCCAGTGCCCTCAGGACAGCTTGGACTTTCTCCTTCAATACCATTGGTTCTTGATTATTTGCTATCTCCTTCACTGACTGAACATTGACCAACTCTTTTTGGACCAGTGAATTTGTGTATTTCTACCATCTTATTTTGATGCCTCTTGTCTTGTTCAAATTTTTCTCATAGAATCCTTCAATATTGCAAAGCAAATACTGATTTTTTTCTTCAGCTCTTTCAGCTTGAGAATCGCTGAGTTTTCTTCACTTCTGCTTTTCTAACTCCAGGTCTTTGCCTGTTTCATTATAATACTTTACTTTGTCTTACCAGGCTACTCTCTGTGATTTTCTTTTACTTCATCATTTCTTCCATTTGCTTTAGATATTCTATATTTAGAAGCAGTTTCAGAATCTCTTTTATACTGTTGTAAAAAACAGAAACTAAATCCACTGTCATCGAGTCAGATCCTACTCATAGCGACCCCTCCTTGGGTTTTTGAAGTGGCATCACTATGGAAGTAGATTGCCCAACCTTCCTTCTGAGGAGTGGCTAGTAGGTACAGGGGCATAAATATCTTTCTATCATGGATAGCACTGCTTTAATAAATACAGTCTTATTCTCCTGTTCCTAGATGCTTAATGTAGACACACATAAGCTGTACCTTTTTAATGCTTGGAATTAGTACAGTCATAAGAGTTAATGTACACTAATGGTTAAGAATACTAGTTTGAGAATCAGACCATAAAAACAAACAAACAAGAAAAAAAAAAAAAAAAAAACACCCCTTACAGTCAAGTTGATTCCAACTGATGGCAATCCTATAGGACTGAGTAGAACTGCCACACAGGGTAACCAACGCTGTAATTTTTACAGAAGCAGACTGCCACATCTTTCTCCTGAGAAACAACTTGTGTGTTCAAATCACCAACCTTTCAGTTAGCAGCTAAGCACTTAACCAGTGTGCATCCAGGGCTCCTTTAGATGGATGCATGTAAATAATGCTTTCTCTTCTGGGCTTTTTTATGCCTCAATAATGAATAAAACCAAGCAAATTTTAAAATTGTGTCTTTATTTTAAATTTATTTTGTATCACTATATGTTTGAAGGTAGCACCAGAACAACATAAAAGAGATACAGATGCTTAAGAATCATTTATTGATGGAGTTGCTTAAGACTCATGAGAAAATAGAAAAAGAAGGTAAGAGGAAAATATGCTAGGGAAATAAGGAGAAGTAAAGAAAATGTACAAGTATCCAGTGTCTACTATGAACTCCTAAGGAGATGAATTGACGTAGAAGCCACAACGGTGGACTCAAACATATCAATCATTATGAAAATGGTTCAGGACAAGGTGACGTTTCCTTCAGTTACACATAAGTATTCCCCACCCCACCCCCGAGTCATAGCTATCTGGATTACAACTAACTATAACTAACAATTATGCACTAGGTGCTATACTAGCTGCTTTTTAAAGGACTTTCTCCCTTAATCCTCACCATAACATTATTTGACACGCTTTTAAATTTATTTCACGAAAGGATGTCAAAACTTACTTGATAGCATACAGGGAATAAAGAACAGAATGAGGATTTAAACAAAAGTCAGGCTGACCCCAGAAGCTCTGTCTTATTCTGCTACCATGTCCTGCTGGGGTTCTTTCTAACCCTGAAAGCTACAGAGCTGTCTTGTATGTCCAGATACAGGTCACTTTAGTTAAACCACTTTATTTTGAACTACTGTAGTTTCTGAAAATGCATATTAGTGGTTAGTTAATTTTAAAATGTAAACTAAGAAAAAATAAGAAATATGAAGAAAAACAAAATAATAGGCTATTATTCACAACTGTTATCATCTTAACGTGAGTGGTTACATTGTTATATTTTCATCAATTGTCTGGGAATACTAGGCTGTGTGTAAAGATTAAGTACCTTAAACTATAGGAAATAGTAAGAAGAATTAAGGACCATGGTCAGATTTTTTTAACAAAAAAATAATACAAATATAGATAAATATAAAGACAATGTGTAAAGATAAGAAAATTGTTGTGTCTAGATTATTAGGAGATTTTCTAAAATGCAAGATGTTAATAAAAATCAAAGAATGAACTAGTTTAACTAAGAGTCAAGGTGTTAAAAAGCAACAAAATGATGAATTTCTTGTGTTGAGTGGGTTGACAACTTTATATTAACATGGGTTTGTTATATTTAAAAAAAAATTATGGTACCGTTATTGTATACAAAAACCTTCTCACCCTGTAGATATTACATTAAGGAAAAAAAAAAAAAATTTAGCTGAATTCACAACCCAGAAAAAATGTAGTAATGCAGTCAGAAAATCAGTTGAAAATGACATTTATAATATCCTATTCTCTCTCCTGAGCATTGTGTTTCACAGGTGCTCAGTATGCTTTTGAAATGAGCCATGCCATAAAAATACAAAAAAAGATGACATTTGTTTTGTTGTATTAAAACAATTCAAGAAGCACATAGCAGCTCCTGGTATGAATTTTTTGGGGAAGAATGGAGTAAATTTCAATATTAGCTCATAAGTATATTTATATTGTGTGATATTTATAGGAGAGACCCTACTAATAAAAAAGTCAAATATTTAGAACGAACTGAGCCTTTGCAGTTTTACTAAAAGCATACCACTATAAGTGGCTTGTAGTGTAAATTGCTTTTAAATGGACACTTTGTCAATGTTCACATTTGTTTGATAAATTTGCCACCCAAATCCCTTAGTAAAATCTCCCTAAGGTACACTGAATAAATGAGAGTGATTCGAGATGCAAGTAACTAATAAAATCTTCTCTTCCATATGTTAAGAGGATGTCACTAACTGACCAGGAATATATCACTTCATCAGCTCCGACAAATTTAAAAGATCAGTGAAATGTATCATAACCAAGCACATGCAGTGAAAGTGTGGTTTTAAAAACTGAATTCCACACATTTTATTTTCATCTATTCAGATGTCCTATAAACACTCAGTGGGAGTAGAGATTGCTTTTTGAAGTTAGAAAAATTTCAGTGGCAATATCTATGTCTCTGCCCTGTTATTGGCCATACCTGATCCCACATATGTGGCACTATGTTTACACACTAAAAACCGTATTTGAGATAAAAAGTTTTATAAAACATGCCCAAGGTTTATGTTATGTGAATTCCTGGATAAGTTTATAAATAATAATTCTGCTTTAAGTGGTGTTAGAAACACATGGCCCCAAAATTACTTGGTAGTCTTCCTATTTGGAAGTGGGGAACATGTTCCCTCCCCTTGAATTTTGACTGAGATTGCTTGAGCAATAGAATATGGCAGAAATGATACTTTATTGGGTTTTTGCTCCAGAAGTTTAAGATGCTGGAAACTCACGTTTCCTATCCCTTGGGATGCTAATTCTTGAACTTCAAGGAAACCCTGAGGAGATACCCTACATGGAGAGGATCCAATAGCTAGCACCAACATGCCAATATCAAGGAGTCATCTTGAATCTGAATCCTCTATTCTAGCTGAGTTTTTCCAGCTGATTCTATGTGGGATGCAGATGAACTGTCTCATCAAGCAACACTAAGACTCATGGGTGAAGTTAAAATTAATGTTATTTTAAACACTGAATTTGGATAATCTGTTATTCAGCAAGAGATGATCAGAACACTTTAAAGATCAACTTATATGTATATTGAAGAGTTATTTTTAAGAAAACAGTTCATAATCACAGAATGTCATGGCTAATGTCAAAGGAATTTCACACCTTCATCATATATTCTGCCTACATAAGTAATTATGGTCTAGTGGTGTAACCAAAACCCTTGTAAGTCCATTTAGACACACAGTACTTGAGTTTACATTGTGCATATATGTAATTAATGGATATGTGTGTGAATAAGCTTTGAGAAAGGGAAAGAAAATGAGTTTCAAAAGGAAATTATTCCATTTTCTTCTTTGCTTCAACAATAAATACAGACTCTTGCGATATAAACTAGCCAGTTGAGGTAATGTGAAACACAATTTTAAAACAGCCACAAGCATTAGTCTATGTAGCAGTCTGCAGCAGGTCAACACTGAACCTCTCCTATACTCATGTCTGAACAAATTGGCCACCTGGTGGATTGAGCAGAAATGATCAAAATGAAAGGCTTTCCAAAAGCTGAAAAAGTAATAGCAACAATTCTCAACAGCAAGTGCACATGATGAGTAAGAAGAAAACACTAAAACTATTCTATAACTCTACCCTGGAACAAATAAAAGAATGTCTCCAGTGGTGTGGCTAATCATCCATACTAAACTATTACTGAACTAAACTAAAAGTCTTAAGTAAATCTAATATGTAACAAAAGTTGATAATCAATTGTCTAACATCTCTTGTTATTAACTAATTTTTTTCTTCTACTTTCCAAACATATCTTAACGAGAAGGGACGTGAAAAGGAGAGATTGGGAAAAAGTACTGTTTTTGTTTGTTTGTTATTGTTGTTGTTGTCTTTCTCCCTCACTTTTTTTTCTAAACCTGAATGATTCCTTGTGTTAGAGAAGAGAGTGGAGAATTGAAGTTGAAGACAAAAATAGTCAATGAAAAAGAAAAGAGAGTATGCATCAACTAACAGGTGTGTAGAAATCAAAGGCCATATATTCAGCTAATGTCACAGAATTCAAAAATAATGTAACCAGAAGTATTCACTTTCTACCCATCAAATCAAGAAAGTTGAAAGAATGAATACTATCTAGTTTTGGTGAGGAAATGGAAAATAGGAATTCAACAACTATTTTCCGGAACATAAATTTTTAAAGCCTTTAAGGAGGCAAATGTGTACCATCCATCAATTGTAAAATTCACATTCTCTATAGTCCAGAAGTTCTGTTTCTGAGAGGTCTATCCTACAGAAATACCTCCCCATGTGCACAAATTTGTGTGCATAAAATATTCAATTTAGCATTGCCTCTAAGTAAAAAATAAGAAACACATAAAACAACTCAAATATCTATCAGTATTAGATAATCAAATACATTATAATATAGTACTTCTATGGCATACTATATAATCCACTATTGAAAGAGATATACCTCTATATGTAGTGACAATATAGATCTCCAAAACTTATGTTGTATTTATCGAATGTAAAAGTTATGTATATGTACATGTGTTTATTGTGCATGTATATATATATATATATTCACATATATGAATAAATATTTATGTAAAATTTTGGGGGGATATGCATTCTAAAATGACAAAAGGTGGTTACCTCTGGGGAGGGCTAAGGGATTAGAGTGTATAATTGAGGATGTGAAGGGCAGTGGTAGTAGCTCAGTGGTAGAAATCCTCTTCCATTTGGGAGACTCAGAATTAATTCTTGTCTAAAGGACTTCAGCTACAACCACTGCTCACCTGTCTGTGGATGACTGTGTGCTGCTATGAAGGTGAACAGGTTTCAATGGCACTTCCAGACTGAAATGCACTAGGAAGAAAAGTGTGGCAATCTAATTCTGAAAAATCAGTCAGTGAAATCCCTATAAATCCCAACACTATTGTGCCTGGGATCACCATGAGTCAGGGCTTGACTCACTGGCAGCTAACAACAACATTCATGTACTACCTAAATAATTAAAAAGGAGAAAAAGAAGACAGAGAGGAAGGGAGGGAGGAAGGAAAGTAAAAGCCTTCATCAATTAACTGTGGCAAAGGGTTTGTTTCTACCTACCTTTAGTGGCTAAGAAATTGTGCATTTAAACTGCCCAGATTTCATAGGTAATAATGCCTCCCCTATCCCAGCTTTCTAGGACTGTGATCAATTAATAATGCTTATATATAGTTATCATGCCATTTTTATGCTAAGATTATGCAAATTTGACTTAATTAGGACCGATTTTCATACTACTTTTCTAAGAAAAATCAAGTTTTGCTTCATTAATTTCCTAATTTTCACTTTTTGCTTATGAAATGTAATTCAGTTATGGCTGCTTATACAGAGAAAATTGTCAAATAATACTCTGGAAAATGTTTATAATTTCAAGTTTTTTTACCATTGTTCCTTTCTACCGTTTATACATATTGTCACTGTGACTTTTCCATTCTTTTAATTGCTAGTCAGTAAAGAAAATGGAGAAACATCACATTATCCAAGATCATTTTGCCATGTGTATGTCTATTTCAATTTGTACTCAATGTTCTGAAATAGACTATTTATAGACAACTCCACACCAAAATGAGCTTTAGAAAGAGTATATTTGTAAATGTTCATTATCTGGGAAGCATTTATTGAACACCTTCTATATGTATGAATATGTTCTAATTGTTTCATAAAGATTATGAGCAAGGAAGCTCCATCTCTGACCTCAAACAAGTTTGAATTCAGTGAAAAACATAAGGTTACTGCTATCTAAGAGGCAAAACTTTATTGAAATGTAATTGTTGACTTAAAAAAAAATACTTAGTGTTGGTGTGTGCTACCAGACTCTAGGGATCAATCAGGGTACAAACTAGAAAAACAACAACAAAAAGAAGTCCTTGTCTTCATGGAGCTCATGCTGTACTGGGAAAGATGGGCAATAAGAAAAACATACACCAATAGTAACAATATTTACATTGTAAAATGTGCTAGAAGATAACACAGTGCTATAAAATGGAGAAAATGATCAAATAATGGGAGTGCAGGCAAAGAGGGGGTAATTGTGGTCGAGCATAGGAGTAGTTTTAAATAGAGTCATGAGTGTCACCCTCTATATGAAGAGAACATTTGAATTTGCTAAGGAAGTTAGCCATGCATTATCAGAAAAAGAGATTACAAGTTGAGGAAACACATGAGTCAAAGTCCTGGGGTAATTATGTTCCTAGCATATTATATGAGTTAAAGTCCTAGGGTAATTATGTTCCTGGCATATTTAAAGAACTGCAAAAAAGGCCAGTGTACTGAGTTGCAGGAATTAAACAGTGGTAGTAGAAAATTAAATGAGAGGGAAACAGAAGTGAGGGAAAATCATATAGGACTGTGTAAGCCATTGCAAGGACTTTCATGTTTACTCTGGGGAAAAGAATGATTTTAACAGAAGGGGCATTATCTGAATAAATGTTTAAAAAGATCACTTTGGCTACGGTGCTAACAGTAGACCATGAAAGAACAAGAGAAAAATTGAAGAGCCTAGGTAGGAGGTTGTAGGGGTAGCTCTGAGAAAGGTGATGGTGTTTAGGGCAGGGTGGTAACAGAGGAAGTGGTGAGAATAGTCAGATTTTGGATATATTTTGAAGATATATAGATTTGATAAGAGTCTCTGGAGATTGGATGATAAGTGTGAGAGAAATATATAGGGCAGAAAAAATTGGAAAGATGGAGATACCATCAACTCAGATAAGAAAAACCATGGATTTAGGATGTTTCATAGGGTATATCAGGAGTTCAGTTTTGGATTTACTTAGTTTTTAATGTCTATTAGATATTTAAGTTGGCACAGCATGGATACAGTTGATGCATTCTTGATGTTGTTAGTTGCCATGGAGTCATCTCCTACTCATGATGACCTTATGTATATATAGCAGAGCAAAACTTTACTCAGTCCTTCATCATCCTCACAATCTTTGGTACATGTTAGCCTGTTAATGCAGCCATCATGTCAATCCATCTTATAGAGGATTTCTTCATTTCTGCTGACCTATTTTATCCAGCATGTTGTCATTTTCTAATAATTGATCTTTCCTAAGGACAGATAGGAGGACTGTTCTGGTCACCTAGTGCCACTCTGACAAGAATATACCACAAATGGGATGGCTTGAAGAAACAGGAGTTTATTCTCTTACAGTTTGGAGGCTTTAAGTCTGAGTTCAAAGTGCCAGGTTTTAGGGGCTGGGTGTAAGCTCCTCAACCTTGGGCTTCAGCTCTGTCTCCTGCTCCTGGCCCACTGAAGCTGGAGGCTTTTCTTCACTCAGCTGCTGGCTCCTAAGGCTGACAAGCCCAAGGTTGACTAGTAAAAAGGTACCAATGTTACCAAACCACATGACAAGCCATTAACTCAAGTCCATTGTTAGTCGCAGAATCAGCAGAGAATGGTAGGCTACTAAACAACGACCTAGCTACATGCAGGATTCAAGTGTGCCATAAGCTAGAGACCATTCCCAAAGCTGTTTCTTATATATGGGAAGAAGATCACACACCCAAAGCAGCTACTCAGCTGCTCCAATAGATTCCACTATGGATTTAATTACCAATATCACCATGGGGAATACGTACATTCAGCTGCCCAGCCACTCAACCAGGCCCAGCCAAGTTGATACACAAACTAAGGACTAAGACAGACATGGAAGGAAGGGACCATCCACTTCTCAAAGAATTGGCCAGTAAAAACCTTATGAATATCAGTGAAACACTGTCTGATATATTACTGGAAAATTTGTGAATAGCCTTGAAACATTGTCCTACATAGTGCTGGATGATGAGCCCCTCAGGTCAGAAGGCACTCAAAATATGACTGGGGAAGAGCTGTTTTTTCAGAGTAGAGATCACCCTAATGATGTGGATGGAATAAAGCTTTTAGGACCTCCGTTTGCCGATGTGTCATGACTCAAAATGTGAAGAAACAGCTGCAAGCATCCATTAATAATCAGAACATGGAACATATGAAGTATGAATCAAAGAAAATTGGAAGTTGTCAAAAATGAAATGGAACATGTAAAGAATGATATCTTAGTCACCAGTGAGCTAAAAAGGACTGGTTTTGGCCATTTTGAATCAGACAACCACATGATCTATTCAACCAGGCATGACAAATTGAAGAGGAATGATGTGGCATTCACAGTCATAAGGAATGTTTCAATATCTATCCTGAAGCACAATGCTGTCTGTGATAGGATAAATATCCATAGGCCTAAAAGGAAGATCAGTTAATACTACCATTATTCAAATTTATACACCAACCACTAAAACTAAAGATGAGGAAATTAAAGATTTTTACAAAGTTCTGTAGTCTGAAATTGACCAAATATGCAATCAAGATGTGTTCATTATCACTGATGATTGGAATGCAAAAGTTGGAAACAAAGAAGAAACACAAGTAGTTGGAAAGTATGGTGTTAGTGATAGGAATAATGGTGGAGATGGCATGATAGAAGTTTGCAAGACCAGCAACTTATTCATTGCAAATACCTTTTTCCAACAACACAATGGCTGCTATACACATGGACATCACCAGCTGGAGTACACAGGAATCAGACTGACTACATCTGTGGCAAGAAGTGATGGAAAGCTAAATATCTTTAGCCAAAACAAGGCCAGCAGCTGACAATGAAACACCATCAACTACTCATATGTAAGTTCAAGTTGAAGCTGAAGACAATTAAAACAAGCCCACAAAAGCCAAAGCATAACCTTGATTATATCCCTTCCAAATTTAGAGACCATCTCAAGAACAGATTTGATGCGTTGAACACCAATGACAAAAAGCAGATGAATTGTGGGATGACATCAAGAACATTATCCATGAAGAAAGAAAAAGGTCATTAAAAAGATACGAAAGGAAGAAAAGACCAAAATGAATCTATTCAGAATAGATGCTGAAACTTGCTCTTTAATGAAGTCTAGCTAACATAAATGGAAGAAATGACAAGATAAAAGAGCTGAACAGAAGCTTTCAAAGGGAAGCTCAAGAAGACAAAATCAGTCATTATAATGAATTGTGCAAAGCCCTGGAGTTAGAAAACCAAAAGGGAAGAACATTTCTCAAGCTGAAAGAACTGAAGGAAAAATTCAAGCCTTGAGTT
>NW_006922311.1:922597-931832 GCF_000298275.1 Orycteropus afer afer | reverse complement strand
CAACTCCACGTCTCATAACAAAACAACAACATCTATATTTATACTGTAGAGATTTTATGTTACCTACTTTGGACATATATTTTAAGGATAAAGAACAACATATACAAAAAAATATCAAAAAATTAAAGTTAATTTTTTCTGTACTTCCTCCAAGACATATTTGTTATACAGGTCTAGAATTCACAGAGAGGTCTTTGGTGTAAATAAAAATTTGGTATTAATCAGCATATAGATGGTATGTCGTGGTAAGACTGGATTAAATCATCAAAAGAGGTAGCTGTAGAAAAAAAGATGCCCCAGCACAATAAGTCTTAGGCACTCTATCATGAAAGGGCAGGGAAAAGAGGAGGAACCAGCAAAAAGGACTGAGGAGGAGTGCAAAGTAAAGGAGAAAAACCAAAAGATGTCAACTGAAGAAAATATTTCAGAGGAAGAAGTGATCAACTGCTTCATTTTCTGTAGATTGAGTAACATGAAGACTTACGAGTTACTATTGCATGTAGTTACCTGGAGGATGTTGGCATTTTTGACAATACTAGTTTCGGTGGTGCCTTGGAGACACAAGCCTTGCTGGAGTGAATGTTACAGAGAATGGAAGGACTATAGATTATTCTTTCAAGATGGTATATTATGTAAAAGAACAAAATCAAGAGAAGGAAATTTGGTTCAAGGGACTGATATGTTAAAGATATGTTTCTATGCTAATGGTAAAGACCCAGTAAAGAGGGAAAGAATGAAGCTGAAGAGAGAAGGTAGAAGTCTTAGATTAATGCCCTGGAATAGGAAAGAGGAGATAAGCTCTAGTGCACAAGTAGATGGATTTGTATTGGGTAGGGGAAGAGGTAGGACATCTATTAACTGGAGGGAAAAGAATAGAGGAACAACAACTGGTAGGTAAGCTTAACTGGTGACTGGAATCTGTGGAAATCTCTTCTGATGACTTCTTTGGTCTCAGTGTGGTAGAAAGCAATGTCATCAGTTGAGTCTGAGATTTGAGGAGTTGGTAGAGAAACAAAACAGAAAAAAAAAAAAAATATATGAAAGCGTGGTTTAGGTCAGTAGAGTCATTATACTAAGGAACTAGAGTAAAATTTTCAAATAGCGTTAAAGACTCATTTGAGGATCATAGTTATGGATTTAAATTAATACCAGTCGAGAGAAGGGGTATTTCACATTGACCATATTAAACTGTATGAAGAAATGCATATGTTATTAACAAGGTTGAATTTAATTAAGATTTTGGTTAGCAACTTTAAGGTAGTATGCAGAAGAATGAGAGGTCAAGAAAGTTGAGGAGAGAGTAAAAAAATAAATATAGAGAAATAGATACATAAAGATAGACGACTTCACACAAACATATATGATGTGTAAAAATTTCGATAGATTTTTTTCAAAAAATAAAAATGATAGATCCATTTAGTTGTCTTTGCAATATATTCAATTCCACAAGTTTCCATGGCTCAAACCTTGTGAAACACTTCCTTTGCAATTGTCTTCAGTACCTGAGGTACAATCTTTCCATTATATATATCCAAAGGTGACAAATCTTTAGTTTTTGAAAATTGACTTTGGTTTGAAAGCAGTGAAAGTCTTTTGGAACTAAATCTCATGGGTTAAGTGACTGATCAAATTACGTAATTCTATTTGGAGTCCCAAACGAGGTGTGATTACAAACTAATGAGACTTATTTCCTTGAATGACTCATAAACTGGCTCTGAATAAAATTCCAAAGGAAGAATTAGATAATTTAGAAGTAGAGTCAACAAAATCAGGAAAAGGCTTCTGGAAAAAGTAAGCTTTAAATCGACTTTACAAGGAGGATGGAATTGTAATGGCTTGGAAAACATGAGGAATGACCTGAACAGGTAATTACTTACATTTCTATATACATTTTAACTTTAATTTTTTGATATTTTTTTGTATATGTTGTTCTTTATCCTTAAAATATATGTCCAAAGTAGGTAACATAAAATCTCTACAGTATAAATATAGATGTTGTTGTTTTAGTTATGAGACGTGGAGTTGGCCCTGACTCATAGCGACCCCTCCTTGGGTTTCAAAAGCAGTATCATTATGGAAGTAGATTGCCCAACCTTCTTTCCAAGGAGTGGCTGATGGATTGGAACTTCCAGCCTTCTGGTTAGCAGTCAAGTGCCTTAGGCACTAAGCTACCAGAGCTCCCAAAGAATATAGATAGGATTTTCTATTTCCTCACTAGCTTTAATTTATAAATAAGGAAACCAGACTCTTCAGAATAAGAATTAAAGAAACTAGTCAAAATTACAGAAATAATGAGAAAAAATAATAACTAAAATCAGAGTTTCCTGGTCCTAAATCAGCTTATATTTGGAGACATTTTTGGTTGCCTCAACTAAAGTAGGGGGAGGTTTGCTATTAGAATCTAGTGTACAGAGGCCAGGGAAACTGCTAACCATCCTACGATTTGCAAGAGAGGTCTTGCAAGAAAATATGTTCTGGACTCAAATGCCAATACTCTTGAGATTGAAGAACCCTCCTCTACATCAAGAAGAAACAAGTAATGGGTATAATTGGAACATAAAGATACCTTATGCATGGGGTTTTTACTTATATACTCCTTATGTATAACATTTTGGAAGCTAAGAGGTGTTAGAGGAGATGGATCCCTAGGTTCTGAGTTCTCAAGAGTTATTTAATTGTAAGTGTAAAAAACAAACAAACAAACAAACTCATTGCCATCAAGTCGATTCCAACTCATAGTGACCGTTTCCTGGCCTTCCAAGGCAGTATCTCTATGGAAGTAGGTTGCCCAATCTTCCTTCCAAGGAGTGGCTGGGGGGTTTGAACCACCAGCCTTCTGGTTAGCAGTCAAATAACTTAGGCACTAAGCCTAAGTGTGAATCCATTTGTAAATTTTCTCTGACCATTATATGAACTACCATCCCTAAATAACCCATTATGTGTAATTATTTTTTCAAATAACACATTGAAATCTTAGAAATCAGATTTTCTGAGTATGACATCTCATTTAGACTATAAGACAGATGGGCCAGTGTGTGAAAGATGTTGAAGGAGTATGGTGTTTATTGTGTCATCTATAGCATACTGGAGTAAGAAGAAGATAAAGGCAGAGGGATAATTTAGGAGAAAAATGTGTCTGAAGATTACCAAGAAGAATAGCTTCATTTGAAAAAAATCAGAGGCCCCAATGAGACATGATTTTGTCAAGCATCTATTTCAGAAGTCAAAGAAAATATAAATATAGATGAAATCCCAAACCTATGGAATATAAAATTATTCACATTATCAATATCTTCCTAAATTGAAATTTGATATACTTTTCACCAAGTTGCTTTTTTAAATACGTTAGAAATATTTTATGTAGCAACTTATAAATATAACTAGAATTTAAGTGACTACTATATGAATAATAGTGTATGCTGACATTTAATATTTTGAAATTTTATTTTCTGTTAATTAAGGAGACCATTTTTGTGCCTTCCTTGGGATATTTTGGTTAACTTTCACCTTATGAGTCCTTATTGCTATTGGTGTCATTAGTACTATATTTTATCAATGGAATATATTTATGTATGAAAACAACAGCAAGATAATTTGTTTCCCAAAGCTATATTTTAGAACTCAGCAGATTGCATGGCTATTGAAAATCAATTTTTCCTCACCTCATGAGACATACATGCAGTTTTTATTTTCCAAGGGGAAACACCTGCAATCAATTGATGAACTGCTGCTTGTGGATTCAAATGTACTGGGGCTGTGAAGTGGCAAAGCCCTCATTAATATGACAAGAATGTACCTGCAAATTAATCACTGCAATGCAAACTGTGAGCATATATATCATTGACTTTGCAAATTATTTTTTTTCAAAAAAGGCAAGTCCAACTTTTAGAACTAAGCATCCTGACCCTCATCAAATGAATACTGCCATTTGATGACAAAGACATACTGTTACATTCCTTCTTTGTCAGCTAACAGTAATTTTCCAATTTCTTCTCCCCAAAATAAGAGCAGAAAAAATGTTACTGAATCTTACAAAAGGTATTGAATCTAAAAGCCTGCTCAATTGAAGTATTGTTTTCAATAATATTCTTCATTGTCACAGCAGGTATGTGCCATCTGAAGCAATTTCTTTCAAAAAATGAGAGAAAGAGAAAAGAGAGAAAGAGATTAATCCAGCAGTGTTATGACAAATTCAATAATCGTATACAATTGTTGTTTGCACAAAGCTCCATAATGTAGTTCTGTATTAAAATATCTCCACTTCCTATATATCTCCATACCATTTTTGCACATGAAAGATTAAATTTTTGCACTTTGAGTGACCTACAAGATCATGCTGTAATATCTATCCATTTTCAGAAGAGGACATACAAAAAAAAAAAAAAAAACACCTCACTCCCCTCGAATCAGATCCGACTCATAGCAACCCCTTTTGTTTCTGAGGCAGTATCACTACAAAAGTAGATTGCCCAACCTTCCTTCCGAGGAGTGGCAGGTGGTTTTGGACCACCAGCCTTCTGGTTAGCAGTCAAGTGCCTTAGGCACTATGCTACCAGAGCTCCTAGAAGATAACATAGGGTCTATAAAAGTCAAAAAACAAACCGACTGCTATCGAGTCAATTCTAACTCATAGTGAACCTATAAACCAAAACCAAACTCACTGCAGTCAAGTCAATACCAACCACCATTGGGTTTCCAAGGTTGTAAATCTTAATGGAAGCAGATTGCCCCATCTTTCTTCCATAGAGAAGCTGGTGGGTTCAAAACACCAGTCTTTTGGTTAGCTCCCAAACACCTTAACCACTATACCACCAGAGCTCCTTAGTGAACCTATAGGATAGAGTAAAAGTATCCCATTGAGTTCCCAAGGTTGTACTCTTTACAGAAGCAGACTGCCACATCTTTCACTTGTAGAGCAACTGGTAGAACTACCAACTTTTAGTCAACAGCCAAGCACTGTAACCACTGCATCCCTTGGGTTCCTATAGCTCCCACAGTTTATAAGAATTTCCAAACTTCACCTAGCTAGTTAGTTATGGTTTTAACTTAAATCCAGATCTCCTACTACCATCCACAGACACTGAAATAAATCTCAGGACACTTTGTTTTGTACAATGGCATAACTGAAAATTGACTGTTGTTGTTGTTTGCCACCGAGTCGGCCCCGACTCATAGCGACCCCTCCTTGGGTTTCCAAGGCAGTATCACTACTGAAGTAGGAATGCTCAACCTTCCTTCCGAGGAGTAGCTGGTGGGTTTGAACCGCCAGCCTTCTGGTGAGCAGTCAAGTGCCTCAGGCACTATGCTACCAGAGCTCCTGAAAATTGACTAGATGTCAAGAATATTCTATGTGCTCAGCTTGGTAAATTTTATATCTCCATGTATATCTACTCCATATGCATTAAATGCCCAATAAACTTTGAAAGAACTGAAATGCTTGCATTATCTTCTAATTTTATTTTGATTTTTTTATCAACAAATAAAATTTATTAACTATTATCATGTCTCCTTATCTTTCTTAAAACTAAGTATACTGAGATGAATATGACAGAATCCCTAACTTCAAGGAATTTGTAGATTAGTGTGGAAAATATATGAAACTACACAGTCACAAGGTAATGTAATAATTATCTGAGAGGTACAGAAGGGGTGTTCAGTTATGCTAGATGAGAAGTCTTCAAAGATTTGGAAATTATAATGTTGATGCCTTTTAATGGCCTAAATTTATTTATTATAATTTATCACTTCCTCAAGCTATGTTATGTAAGTTTCTAGAATTAGGTTCTCTCTAAGAGATATATTATTAATATAGTGTGAAATGTTTAAGGAGCTCTGGTGGTGTAGTGGTTAAAGCACTTGGCTACTAAACAAAAAGTTGGTAGTTTGAACCAACAGCTGCTGTGTGGAAGAAAGATGAGGCAGTCAGCTTCTGTAAAGATTTACAGCCTTGGAAACCCAATGAGGTTTGCTATGATTTGGAATCTACTCAGTGACAATGAGTTTGGCTTTTTGGTTTTAGTGGTATAGTGGTTAAGGCATTTGGCTGCTAACCAAAAGGTCAGTGGTTTGATTCCACCAGAAGCTCTGTGGATAAAAGATGAGGCAGCCTGCTTCTGTGAATATTTACAACCTTGGAAACCCAATGTGGGTTACTATGAATTGGAATTGACTCAATGACAATGAGTTTGATTTGGGTTCTTTGTATCATGTTTAATGTCTTCTTTCTTTATCATATTAGACATAAGAATTCAAATGCTTCTCTCTTTCCTATTCTTCAAACTCCTCATAGTACTTGCAGAAAAAAACTTACCCTACTCTACAGGAAATTCTAACTCTTATTGTTGTTGTCAAAAATTTGGGTCATCGTGATATAGTATGATAGAATACATAGTAAGAAGGAGATAAAAAGAAGAGTCTGTGAAGGGAGGGGGAGGGACTGGAGGGATTTGAGAAAATATGAACCAAGAGTTAAGACATAAACTTCCTGAGAAGATGCATTGAAAGGAAGATGGACCAACTGTGAAATTCAAGGAAGGACAACCACTGTTTGAAACCCAGGAAACTCATGAGAATTGAGTCATCGTCTTCATCCATGAACCTCCTCCCCCACTTCTGTTCCCAGGGACCAAGAAACTCTCATGATTCTTTGAGCCATTAGTGAAGATGTTCCTTTGTCTCTGGCATCTCACTTGTGGATACACACTAGTAAAATAGGAGTCCTTGATTTTAAATAGCACTGTTTACTGGTGTGGAGAGCCCAATTCCTCAACTTCAGGAACACATATAACAAATATCCAGGAAACTGTCAACCAAGCAAATGGGGTAAATTCTGGACACCTTGTGGAGTATTGAGTAGGGAAGCCCATCTCACACTTAAAGAGGGTAGTGGTAGTTCAGTGTTAGAATTCTCACCTCCCATGCAGGAGACCTGTGTTTGACTGCTGGGCAATGCACTTCATGCACAGCCACAACTCATTTGTAGGTAGGATGTTACTATGATGTCGGATAGGTTTTAGCAGAGCTTCCAGACTAAGACAGACTAGAAAGAAAAGCCAGACAATATACTTCTGAAAATCAGCCAAAGAAAATCCTACACATCACAATGGAACCATCTGAAACCAATCATGAGGATGATGCAGATCTAGGCAGCATTTTGTTTCAATGTGCATGGGGTCACTATGAGATGGAAACAGACTTATTGTCAGCTAAAAACAACAACAGCATTGACACTTTGAACAAAAGGAGAAAAGTCACAGGCTGAGTTGAACCAGTTGGTGGAATATATACAAGCTATGGAAAAACCTGTTACTCTCCATAGGCTAGAAACACAGAAAATGTTTTAATAACTCACTGCGACCCACTTTTTCTTCTCTCTCAACTAGGTTGACTTCTAAAACTCAGGCCTGGGGGTGCATTCATCTAATATGTAACACCATAAAAACACAGATCAGGATCAGGCTGAAAGTCCTCCTGGCATCTATTGTTTATGAGAGAATTTTTTAAAGATGTCAGAGTCACTGCTGCTGATTAATTCATGGCATAATACAATTGATGCCCTATTGGAATTTTAAAATGCAATTTCTGAGTTATTGGCACTGGATTTTCTAAGAAAAAATACTCTAAAAGGGAATTATTAATATGGAAAATATCTTATGTGGGTTGTCAGTCTTTGGCATATCTGAGTAGTTCTTCATTGTGAGATTTTCTCCTAGGAAAGGAATTAAAACTGCACTGCATCATTATAATAATACATTATACACTTTAGTATAATCTAGAATATACTAAAGAATCTGAGCACAAAATAATTTTGCATCATAGATAGACACTATCTATCCAGTGTCATTTGTATCACCAAGGCCATTTGGATATCATCAGTTTTCCAAATACTGGTGATTCTTCTTTGTTTCCAACTTTTGTATTCCAATCACCAATGATAATCAGCACATCTTGATTACATGTTTGGTCAATTTCTGGCTGCAGAAGTTGGTAAAAATCTTTTATTTTCTCATCTTTGGTTTTGGTGGTTGGTGCATAAATTTGAATAATAGTAGTGGCGTAGTGCCTGAGATATTTGATGGATAACCAGAAGGCTGGTGGTTCAAACCCACTAGCCACTCCTCAGAAGGAAGGTTGAGCAATTTACTTCCATAGTGATACTGCCTCGGAAACCCACGGAGGGGTCACTATGAATCAGATCCGACTCTACAACAGTGCATGAGTAGTATTAACTAATCTTCCTTGTAGGCATATGGATATTATCGTATCAATGCCAGCATTGTACTTCAAAATAGATCCTGATACATTCTTTGTGGTGGTGAATGCTATCTCATTCCTCTTCAATTTTTCATTCCCAGCATAGTAGATCATATGATTGTCTGATTCAAAATAACCAAAACCAGTCCATTTCAGCTCACTAATGCCTAAGATATTGATCTTTATGCATTCTTTTTCATTTTTGACAACTTCCAGCTTTCCTAGATTCATACTTCATACATTCCATGTTCCAATTATTAATGGATGTTTGCAGCTGTTCCTTCTCATCTTAAGTTGTGCCACATCAGCAAATGGAGATGTCAAAAACTTTATTCTATCCACATCCTTAAGGTCAGCTCTACTTTCAAAAGGTAGCTCTTCTCTAGTCATTGCTAAATTGAAATTAATAAATAAATTAATGGAGGAATCAATCAATCAAAATGAATTCAAGTTCCTTAGGCTTGGTTCACAATCATTGCAATAGGTTTTCAAAAGTGATTCAAATTAAAAAGGTATAAAGAACCTGTGAGAATCTGTAATCTGTAGTTAGTCTCAAGTCAGCAATGTCATTTCAGCCCTTGGAAGGAGTCAGAAAACTCACAAGGATTCAAATGCCTACAAATGCCCTGTAGGGGTCAAGGAGGTAACAAAAGTAACCAAGAAGGAGGGAATGGTTGGGACTGGGGTAAGCTAGAGAGTACACAATCCAGAAAATACAAACTCACTGTCTTCTAGTCAATTCCACTCATAGTGACCCCTCCTTGGATTTTTGAGACTGTATCTCTGTGGAAGTAGATTGCCCAAACTTCCTTCCAAGGAGTGCTGGTGGGTTTGAACCACCAGCCTTCTGATTATCATTCAAATCCACTACACCACCAGAGCTCCCAGAGTGCACACGCACATTCTAAATAGACTTAATTTTTCATTTAATTTCACACTGTCTTACTTTCCTAGTGCTGTCATAACAGAAATATCACAAGTG
>NW_006922311.1:916946-922397 GCF_000298275.1 Orycteropus afer afer | reverse complement strand
ACCAGAAGGCTGGCGGTTCAAACCCACCAGCCACTCCTTGGAAGGAAGATGGGGCAATCTACTTCCGTAGTGATACTGCCTTGGAAACCCAAGCAGGGGTCGCTATGAATCAGGTCCGACTCGACAGCACATAACAACAACAACCTTTTAGAATCATCAGCCTCTGTCCTCAGATTGCCTCTGTCTTCCCACTGTGTCGTGTGCATTCTGGTTTTATTATAATTCAGAAATATTAGGTTTAGGATCCACCTTACCCTGACATGACCTCACTAGCATAACAAAAGAAAAACACTTTTTCCAAGCAGTATCACATCTACAGGTACAAGAGCCAGGAATTCAGAACACACACATACACACACACACAATACACACATATTGACAGGGTAGAGGTATAATGTAATCCATGTATACATATACTTTTTAAAAATCTTTCAAACACTGCACAGTCAAGCCCAATATGTCTGCAGTGACTCCTGCATCTCAGCCTTCAACCCCTGGAGGAAATGACTTGCTATAAAGTTCTCCTATGATGGTACAATATAATTTTATTAACAAAATAGCCAATGCAGTGAGTGCTTTCATGGGCAATACATAATGTCTGCTTCCTCTTCAATCTGTGGCTTCACTGTTCTGTTAGGATAAGCCATAAATGGCCAGATACAAAGATCAGGCTGAGACCACAAGCTCAGAGGCAAACTTAATTGTATGCTATGGCCTCTAAATGTTTGACTTTGTCTCCATCACCTACAGTGTTTCTATACAGCACCTCTGTGAAAAATACTAATTGATCTGAGAGAGCTGCAGTACAGATACAAAACAGCTTGTAGTTGCTTAGTCACCGGGGATCCTTAAGGGAAGGGAAGAAGTAAGGTGATTAATGACACTGACAAGGAAGGTTTTATCTCAAATGAGATGCTTATGTAAGACAATCTGGCTTTTACAATTTTCCTTTTCTGCTAGTGTTTTTTATTAGAAGTCAGAAAGAAAGTACATTTGTAGGTGAGATTTTCCCCTTGTGCTTTGGCTTATTTTATGGTTCTGTTCTCTGGCTAAATACTCAGGCTGAGATTAGAGGAAAGAGCACTAGACTTGGAGTCAGAAGGCTTGTGTCCAGGCTTCAGCTTTGAGAACCTGGACAAATCAGGTTGACATCTCAGAGCCTTAGCGTCTTCATCTGAAAAATAAGGGAAATGCCAATGTCTTGCTCATTGCTGTGCCCTCCACCAAAACCAAAGCCATTGCTGTTGAGTTGATTCATACTCAAAGTGACCCTATAGGACAAAGTTGAACTGTCCCATAGGGTTTCCAAGGCTGTAATCTTTCTAGGAGGAGACTGCCACATCTTTCTGCAGCAGAGCCACTGGTGGATTCAAACTGCCTACATCTCATTTAGCAACCAAGGGCTTAACCATTGCACCACCATTGGTCTTGTGCCCTATATCAGAGTTTTCTGAATTCCAATTTGTCTTTTTAACATGAACTCCAATTAGTTAAAAAAAAAATGAAAGAAAGAAAGAAAGAAATCAGTCAAGCATGAATGTGTGCATATGTGTGTTTTATAAATAAATTACTATTTAAATATATATTTTACACTTAATCAAGACTAGAAACTCTGGAAAGCTGACATGAAAAGGAAAGAAGCTATAATATTTTCTTTCTACATCCATGTCCCTGGAACACATACTTATTATTTTAGAGAGAGTAATGAATTATTTATATTTCTCTAAATGTGACATTTTTTCTTCTTCTAGACTGTTAATACTCAAGGTACAGTCCATGGATCAGCAGCCTCAGCATTGCCTATTGGACGTGCAAACTCTCACACACTAACATGATCTGCTCAGTCAGAATCTGCATTTTAAGAAGCTCCCCAGGGTATGCACTGGCATAGAGCTGTTTTCTTGAAGTAGCTCCCTTCACTTGACTGTGTAAAAGATGTTTGCCTACTCCAAACATTCAAGCTCCAAGAGCACATAGGTGTTAAACAGTCTATGAATCCTTTCTGATCACCCCTCACCACTTGTGCAGAGTTAGATACTTTGGCATTTCTGGTCTCAAGTACCTCTCTATTCCTCTAGTATGCTGACAACTTTTGCATGTTCACTAAACTCAAAGCTCTTGATGGCAGACTTTATCTTGATTATAGTTGGCAGTGTTCTTGATGCTCAGTAATATTCATTAAAATAAAAATTTCAAGAGAGTTTGTGGTTACAATCAAATTAGACAATGTTGTGAGAAGACATCATTTATTTATTCGTTCATTCAAGAAGCATACTTTGAACAGCCTTCAGATACCACTAGATATTCTAGGCATCTAGGCTGGGGCATCAATCACCCTTCCTTAAGGGCTTCATGGTCTAAAGTGTAAAGAATTTTAATTTTCATTCTCCTTTCCCTGTCATCTTTGACCCTGCTCTAGCGTCACTGTTTGAGAGAATGAGGGGCTAACCATTCCATGGGGCTCAGGTGTTCACTCTTGAGACACTGTCAAACCAGATTTTCTAGACAATCTTGGTTTCCCTAGGATCCCACCTCAGTCCTTCACACCTCAGACTTCCATTCTTCTTCCCTTGAGTCCTTTCAGTTGAGGTTCAGCTCTTTTTTCCTCACTGAACTATTTCAAACTGGAAAACAAATGGAAACATTTAAAATCCACTGGTGAACCCAATATATAATTCGAAAGGATAGCTAAATAAGAACTTAAAATAATGCAGTAGAGGGGAAGCTGGTTCTGTACAAATATTACCATCCTTTTCATTTGATAGATCTTTAGAATATTAGTCCTTATACCTTGGCTCAATGAAATTGCCACTAATCAAAAATAATGATAATAAAAATAATAATAAATAAAATGCATGCAATTAATTCTCTACTACCAGTGTGGAATTTTAGAGTACTTGGTATCATGTCCTAAAATAAGACTAGAAGCCCAGAAAGAATATTCTAAAAAAATCACACCATTTTGGGGAAGCCATCTGTCATGATAGAAGAATTAATTTCTAAATAAATATACACAAATAATTCAGGTAGCTCAGAGCTATGTATGTACCTTGCCACTGCCCAGCCCCTGATAAAAAGATTTTGCCTCTGTGGTTACATATATAAGAACTGAAGCACAGGGGAAAACTAGCTCTCCTGTGAGTCCTCATTCCTTTATAATATAATGTGAATTTATAGTCTTTTAGTCATCTGCTTTTATAATATCACCTTTGGCCACTTCTATCCCAGCTGGGTCTGCCATATTCAATATCCAGTGCTCTGCTTTTTCAAAACCATCTACAATTTTAACTCATTATATTTATTTATTCATAGACTGGTATTTTGCCTATTACAAAATAGCTTCTTTCTTTGACTACTGTTAAGTTATTTGAGCTAATTTGTAACATGTTGCTGTTGTTGTGAGGTGCCACTGAGTTGGTTCTGATTTATAGCAACCCTATATACGACAGAAGGAAACACTGGCTGGTCCCCTGCCATCCTAACAATCATTGCCTGTCTGAGCCCATTGTCATTTTAATAATATTTTAATAATAAAGTCAATCCATCTTCTTAAAGGTCTTCCCCTTATTCATTTAGTTAGTTAGTTAGTTAGTTAGTTAGTTAGTTAGGTGCCCTCCAGTCGCTTCTGACTCATAGGGACCCTATGCACAGCAGAATGAAACACTGCCCGGTCCCACACCAGCTCCACAATCCTAGATATATTTGAGCCTATTGCCACAGCCGCTGTGTCAATCCATCTCCTCAATCCCCTCCTTTGTCTACTGTCCACCTTACCAAGCATGACATCTTTCTCCAGGGAATGGTCCCTTCTGACAATAAGACCAAAGTAGGTGAGATGAAGTCTGGCCATTCTCATCTCTGAGGTACATTCCAGCTGCACTTTTCCAGGACAGATTTGTTCAATCTTTTAGCAGTCCATGGCATTCTCAGCATTCTTTGCCAGCACCACAACTCAAAAGCATCAATTCTTCTTTGGTCTTCCTTATTCATTGTCCAGCTTTCACATGCATATGAGGTGATGAATATACCATGGATTGTGTCAGGTGCACCTTAGTCCTCAAGGAGATATCTTCACTCTTCATCACTTCAGGTCCTTTGCAGCTGATTTTCCCAGTACTATACATCATCTGATATCCTGACTGCTGCTTCCATTCGCATTGATTGTAGAACCAAGCAATGAGACATCTTTGACAAGACTTATTCATTTACCCTCTGCCAATCATGATATCCTTGTCCAGGGATTGATTCCTTCTAACATGATCAAAGTATGAGAGAAGTCTGGCCATTCCATTCTTCTTAGAAGAACATGTCAGGCTACTCTAGCAGTCCATGGTACATTCAATATTCTTCACCAATACTACAACTAAAATGTATTGCTTCTTCTACAATATTTTTAACTGTCTGTCAAGTTCTCACATGCATATAAAACTATTGAAAATATGGTTTGGGTCAGGCACACCTTAGTCATCAAAGTGACATCTTTGCTCTTTAACACTTTAAAGAAGTCTTTTACAGCAAATGTGTCCAATGTGATATGTCAATTGACTGCTACTTCTGTAGGTGTTGATTGTGGATCCAAATAAAAGAAAATCATTGAGAACTTCAATCTTCTCTTCATCTAATATGATGTTGCTTATTGGTCCAGTTGTAAAGATTTTTGTTTTCTTTATATTGAGGTACACTCCATCCTGAAGACTCCTCTTGTCTTCATTAGTAAGTGCATCAAGTCTTCCTCACTTTCAGCAAGCAAAGTTGGGCCAACTGCATATCACAGTTTAAGGAGTCTTCCTCCAATCCTGATGCCATGTTTTCTTCTTATAGTCCAGTTTCTTGGATTCTTTGCTCAGCACAAAGTTTGAATAAGTATGGTGAAAGTATGCAACTCTGATATATACCCTGCCTGCTTTTGAATCATGCAGTATCCCTAAGGCTTTTGACTGCTAACCAGAAAGAAGCCTGGTGGTTCAAACCCACCAGCCACTCCTCAGAAGGAAGGTTAAGCAATCAACTTCTGTAGTGATACCGCCTCAGAAACCCAAGGAAGTGTTGCTATGAGTTGGATACAACTTGAGGGCAGTAAGTGTAATCTCTTGGTCTATGTTCACTTTCTTCATTAACACAGTTAAGTGTCTGGAATTCTCATTCTTTACAATTTTATCCATAATTTATTACGATCCACACCCCAGAACTTTGTATAGTCAAATGTACGCAGGCAAATACCTTTCTGGTATTTGCTTTCAGCCAAGATCCATTTTATATCAGCAATAATATCCCTTGTTCCACATCCACTTCTGAATCTAGCTTGTATTTCTGGCAATTTTTTGTCACTATATTACTGCAACCATTTTTTAATTATCTTCAGCAAAATTTTTTGCATGTGATTTCAATTTAATAATTTCTGTATTTTGTTGTATTCCTTCTTTGTAATGAGCACAAATATGGATCTCTTCC
>NW_006922311.1:909787-910886 GCF_000298275.1 Orycteropus afer afer | reverse complement strand
AAAAAAAAAAAATTATATCCCTGATAATTTCAATCTTTTCTCCATTTATCATGATGTTTGTTGGTTAATTGGTAAGGATTTTTCTTTTCTTTATGGAGATGTAATCCATACTGAAGACTTGTAGTCCTTGATCTTAATCAGTAAGTGCTTAAAGTCTTCTTAATATTCAGCAAGCAATGTTGTGTCATCTGCATATCACAGAATGTTAATGAATCTTCCTCCAGTTCTACTGACACATTCTTCTTCATATAGTCCAGCTTCTCCAATTATTTGCTTAGCGTACAGACTGAATAAGTATGATGAAAGGATATAACCCTGACACACACCCTTCCTGATTTTAAAGCATGCATTATCCCCTTATTCTCTTTGAACAGCAGCCTCCTAGTCTATGTACAGATTCCTCATGAACACAATTGAATGTTCTGGAATTCCCATTCTTCTCAATGTTACACATAATTTATTATAATCCACACAGTTGAATGCTTTTGCATAATCAATAAAACACAAGCAAACATCTTTCTAGTATTCTTTGTTTTCAGCCAAGGTTGATCTGATATCACCAATGATATCTCTCATTCCATATCCTCTTCTGAATCCAGCTAGCATTTCTGGAAGTTCCATTTCAATATACTGCTGCAACCATTTTTCAAATATCTTCAGCAATATTTTACTTGTGTGTGATAGTAATGATATTGTTCAATAAATTCCACATTCTATTGGATCACTTTTATTTGGAATGGGTACAAATATGAATCTCTTCCAGTCAGTTGGTCAGGTAACAGTCTTCCAATCTCTTGGCACAAAAGAATAAGCACCTCCAAAGTTGCATCCATTTTTTGAAACTTCTCAGTGGGCATTTGTGTTAGACTGGGTTCTCTAGAGAAACAAAAACCAGCAAAGCTTATATATATAGAGAGAGAAAAAAAAAATTATCTTAGGAAAATGACTCACACACATATCGGAGTTAGCAAGTCCAAAGTTCCTGGATCAAACATCAAGCTGGAGGCTTTTCCCAGCTCCCATAACCACAGGGGCTGAGGAGCTTAAGGCTGGCAGGCAGTACACCAGTTGTTGACTCCAACAGATGATGAATCTAAGA
>NW_006922311.1:904905-908964 GCF_000298275.1 Orycteropus afer afer | reverse complement strand
GTTCAAACCCACCAGCCACTCCTCGGAAAGAAGGTTGGGCAATCTACTTCCATGGTGATACCACCTCGGAAACCCAAGTGGGGGGTCACTATGAATTGGGTCCAACTTGACACCACATAACAACAACAACAACAGTGTAATTCATTACTTTGCCCATGGAATTCTTCAATAATGGAACTCAAAGCTTAAATAATTTTCTTCAGTCTTTTCAGTTTGAGAAGTGCTGAATGTGCATTTCTCCTGTGATTTTCTAATTCCAGGTTCTTACAAATTTCATCATAATAATTTACTTTGTCTTCTCCTGTTCAGTTCTTTTACTTTATCATTTCTTCCATTTCCTTTACCTACTCTCCATTAAAGACTAAGTTTCAGAACCTTTCTTGTAACATGGAATTACACAGCTCTGTATGATTCACCCAGGAATTGTGCAGTGCACAACCTCCTGGTACCTTACATGGCAGACCTGTTTTTGCTCTTTCTCTCAAGTTTCCTTCAAGCTTTGGATTTCAGTGTTATTGATTTATACATTTTCTGCCTAATTTAAATGTGTAGACTGTTTTTTATAGCTAACATATAAATCTCAGAAGAAAGACTGATTTTCTAATGCAAACATTTAACCATAATAGCATGAATGGTGTCACTATAATTAACATTAAAAGAGGGGAGGAGACAATGAGGCAGAGAAGTACACTCATTAATTTCTCTGCCTCCAACAGCCAAGATTCAGATCCAGCTCAGAGAGAGAGGCCAAAAGCCATATCAATCTAAGCTGTGAATGTTTAGCATAGTGAAATGAAATGTCACAAGGTGCCTGCTCTGTCACCGTGTTGACCTTGAAGCAACAAAATAGAAATGTTAATTACCATTTGGATTATCATTCTGTAATAATGTCTTTATTATGGTAATGATTAAATTTTAAATAGAGTTAAATACATTAAATCTGTTCCTTAGCAGATTCCCATGTTTGAATTTATAAAGATATCTACTCAAAATGTGTCTATGAGAGTAAAATTTATATGGTAATTTATTTGGGACTAGTTATATTACAAATATAGTGCAAAAAGGAGCCCAAAATGTAATGTAAAGAAGTTATCCTCTTAGTGACTATGTTACATGCAGGTTACCTTAAAGACTATCTGCAGATCCCACGTAGCCACCAGAGTACTGGGATGAGAATTCCAGCCAGAGTGTCAACCACTCCATGGGTGTTATGTCCATTTATCCTGATCTTTGTGTACACCCGAGTCACATACAAAGTGTTGTCAATAGTGAAACCTGTCTTAATTACTCCCAGAAAACAGACAGCATACAAAAGGAAAAGTTCCATCACAAGTAGTCCTCTCTGGCTCAAAAGCTGTTCAGGCAAAATGGAAAACTTCCATAAATGCTTTTCTTTTGTTTGTGGATAATAGGCTCCAAGGATCTTCCCTCACTCAAATTTATATCACAGGAGTTGTGTGTTTTACCACACAAAGCAGAATGCCATTTTTTCTTTCTCACACTGGAAGAGGGGAGTAGTTAGACATATATGCAATACATAAGGAACTGCAAACATATTTTAAAAAAGACAATACAACTCTAAAAATTTATTTAATACATTTATTATTTCCAGCAAGTAGAATAGGTTTTAAGAAATAGAAACTATAATAAATGATTGAAACATTTCTATAGTTTTCTAAAGACTTGTGTAGGGTTGTAGTAAAATATATGTCACAATTTTAAACATTTGATGACAGAATTGGTGATTAATTGAATATCGTCCTTGACATTTTCTATTTTAATTTTATAAATTAATTAAATAAATGATAAAATCATATTGACATTATATCTTATATATGTTACTATATCTATGTATTTACACATTATGCATTTTTCCTTATATACATGTATCAAAAATTTATACATATCCATTCATCCACAAACATAAAAGATATGGGTTTATTTTATTAGTTTTGTAATAAAAAAAAGATTATGATTTGAGTATTTATTCTGCCAATTCCTAGTTTTATGGTTTTAGGCAAAATTTTAATATAAGTTTCTCTGGTTGTAAACTATGAGTGATGAAATCTGCCTTATAGATGCATGAACGTATGTAAAGTTTTTAAAACCCAGAGCAAATCTCACCTCTCTGCATGTAGCATTGTCCTAGGCTGGAGGGTAAAGACCTAAGAATTGAATGCAAACAATACCTTTTCTGTACACATTTTCCATAAATTTCCACAAAATTGCACAATGAAATAATTTTCCATAAATTTTCACCTCTTACTTTCTTTCAGGTTTTATTTCCTCTGGTGCTAAAGGACTCATGTGGTTTAATCTTTTCTTAAAATCCCAAACCTGGGTTTTGGCTACAAAGAGTAGAGCAAACCTCAGAGCTTGTTTTAACCAAGAGATATATGTTGTTGTTGTTGTTGTTGTTGTTGTTGTTGTTGTTATGTGCCATGGAGTCAGACCCAACTCATAGAAACCCCTCCTTGGGTTTCCGAGGCAGTATCACTACAGAAGTAGATTGCCCAATCTTCCTTCTGAGAAGCTCACTAATGTTGAGTCGGATCTGACTTATAGTGATTCCTCCTTGGGTTTCTGAGGTGGTATCACTACGGAAGTAGATTGACCAACCTTCCTTCCAAGGAGTGGCTGGTGGATTTGAACTGCCAGCCTTCTGGTTAGTAGTCAATGCCTTAGGCACTATGCCACCCGAGATATATAGGCCTAGTTAATTTAGGGGGAAAAAATGATGAAGAGTTTTCTATATTGATATTTTAAACAAAAAAATCCAGTTAAAATTAAGTGTCACCTGCTTGTGGGTAGTAGGTCACGGTCTCCTTTATCAATATACTTCTTTCAGGGACCTCACTAGGAGGGGGTGTTCAATCATGCACAGAGTTCAGCTTGATCAGATTATGTGTTCTATTTTAATAATTTCTAAGACTATGGGAATCATAACAAATTATGGATGACATTACTAATAATGGGAATTCCAGAACACATAATTATACTCATGCACAATCTGTACATAGAATATGAGGCAATTATTCACACACAACAAAGGGATGCTGAATGGTTTGAAATTGGAAAAGGTATATGGCAAGGTGATATCATTTCATCTTATTCAATCTGTATGCTGACCAAATAATCTGAGGCTAGATTATATGACATGGCATCAGGATTGGAGGAAGATATATTAACATCCTGTGATATATAGATGGCATAACCTTTCCTGCAAAAAGTGAAGACAACTTGAAGCTTTTATTGATGATGGTAAAAGACTACAGTCTTTAGTGTGAATTAAACTGAATATGTTGTTGATGCTGTTGTTAGGTGACTTCGAGTTGGTTCCAACTCATAGGGACCCCATAATGAAACATTGCTTTGTTACTGTAACATCCTTCCAACCCTTGTTATGCTTGAGCCCATGATTGCAGCCAATATGTCAACCCATGTCATTGAGCGTTTTCCCCTTCTTCCCTGACCCACAGCTTTACCAAGCGTGATATCTTTCCCCATGGAATGGTATATTCTGACAACATGACCAAAACAGATGAGATGAAGTCTGGCCATTCTTACTTCTAAGCAACATTCCACTTGCACTTCCTCCAGGACAAATTTGTTCATTCTTCTGGTAGTCCATGGTATTTTCATTATTCTTTGTTAACAAACAATACAAAGGCATCACTTCTTCTTTGGTATTCCTTTTACAGTGTCCATCTTTCACATGCATATGAGGTAATTGAAAATACCACGACTTTGGTTAGGCACTTTATGTTCCATAAAGAGACATTTTTGCTCTTTAACACTTTAAAGAGATCTTTTGCAGCAGATTTGCTGAGTGCAATATGGCATCTGATTTCCTGACTGCTGCTTCCAACAGTATTGATTGTGGATCCAAGTAAAATTATATCCCTGAGCCAATATTACCCTCAATGGAGAGAGACTGAAACCATTCCTCTTGAGAACAGGAACTAGACAAGGATGCCCGCTATCACCACTTCTATTCAACATTGTACTGGAAGTCCTAGCCAGGGCCATAAGGCAAGAAAGGGAAATCAAAGGCATCCA
>NW_006922311.1:894590-901657 GCF_000298275.1 Orycteropus afer afer | reverse complement strand
CAGGCAGTACACCAGTTGTTGACTCCAACAGATGATGAATCTAAGATCTCCAGGCCTAACGGTGGACTGCTCACTCATGGACAGTTGTAGGCAGCACAACAGAATCCCGATCCACAGAAGAATGTCTCTCTTCCCAGGATGTCCCTGGATATACTGGAAGAAGGCCACACCCCTAGGGAAACTCCCCTTCAACAGATTGGCTACTCATAACACAGTCATCTGATCCCATCATGGGAACAACCACACAGAACTGGGGTCCAGCCAAGTTGACACACAGTTCCAACTATCACAGCATTCCATCAACTCCTGGAGCCTTGTTTTTCACCAATTTTTTCAGTGCAGTTTGGACTTTTCCCTTCAATACCATTGGTTTTTGATCATATACTGCCTCCTGAAATTGTTGGATATTGACCAATTATTTTTGTTACAGTGACTGTGTATTCCATCTGTCTTCTTTTAATGCTTCCTCATCATTCAATATTTTGCCAGTAGACTCTTTCAATATTGCAACTTGAGGTGTGAATTTTTCTTCAGTTATTCAGCATGCGAAATGCCAAACATGTTCTTCCCTTTTGGTTTTCTAATTTCAGATCTTTGCACATTTCATTATAATACTTTGTCTTCTCAATCCTACCTTTGAAATCCTCCATTCAGTTCTAATATTTCAACATTTCTTCCATTTGCTTCAGCTACTCTAAGTTTAAGAGCAAATTTCAGAATCTCTCTGACATACGTTTTGGTCTTCATTTCTTTTTTTTCTTTTAATGGCTTTGTTTTATTCATATGTGATACTCTTGATGTCATTCCACAAATCCTCTGGTCTTCAGTCATTGGTGTTCAATGTGTCAAATTTATTCTTCAGATGGTCTCTAAATTCAGATGAAATATAATCAAGGCCACTTTTTGGCTCTTGTGAACTTATTTTATTTATTTATTTATTTTTTTAGCTTCATCCTAAACTTGCATTTGAGCAATTGATGGGCTCTTTTACAGTCAACTCCTGGCTTTGTTTTGACTGATGACATTGAGCATCTCCATTGTCCCTTTCCACAGATGTCAATCTGATTTCTGTGCATTCTATCTGGCAAAGTCCACATGGACAGCTCCTGTTTACATTATTTGAAAAAGATATTTGCATTGAAAAAGTTATTAGTCTTGCAAAAGTCTCTCATGTAACCTCATTACTCAAAATGGGAGGAAACACTGGTAAACATCCCTTAATAATCAGAACATAGAATGTGCAAAGCATGAATATGAGAAAATTGGTAGTTGTTCAAAATGAAATGGAACACATAAAATTTTATATCCTAGGCATTAGTGAGCTGAAATGGACTGGTACTGGCCATTTTAAATCACATCATTATATTATCTACTATGTCAGAAATGACAAATTGAAGAGAAATGGTGTTGCATTCATCATCACAATGAATGTTTCAAGATCTATTCTGAAAGACAATGCTGTCAGTGATAGGATAATATTCATACACCTACAAGGAAGACCAGTTAATACTATTATTCAAATTTATGTGCCAACCACCAAAGCAAAAGATGATGAAATTGAAGGTTTCTTAGCAACTTCTTCATTCTGAAATGGACAATGCATGCAATCAAGATGTATTGATAACTATTGGAATGAGAAAGTTGGAAACAAAGCAGAATCATCAAGGGTTGGAATATATGGCCTTGGTGATAGAAATGACACTTGAACATGTAGAAATAAAAAATCTTCACAACTAGGCTCATAAATAATAGCATATTATTTTCTTTTCCTCCAAGAGGTAGGAAGTGGGGGAAAGAAAAGCCAGGGGACACCAGGCAGAGTGACAGGGAGTTCAGGTAAGGGAAGGGGCACAGGCCCCACCTCCAAAAGGCAGGAAGCAGAGAGGTTTGAACAGCTAAGGGAGACAAACTTGTCTGTCAATTTGTGATCCTATGGTGGTTTGCATGTTGCTGTGAGCCTTGAGGATGTGCCACCAGTGTTTCAAATGCCAGCAGTGCTGCACATGGTGCACAGGTTTCAGTGAAGCTTACAGACTGAGACAGACTAGGAAGAAGGAAGAGGCCATCCACTTCCTCAAGAATTGGCCAGGGAAAACCTTATGAATAGCAGAGAAACACTGCCTGATACATTACTGTTCAATTTTATGAATAGCCCAGAAACATTGTCCGATGAAGTGCAGGAGGACCACACCCCTTAGGTGGGAAGGCTCTCAAAATATGACTTGGAAAGAGCTGCATCATCAGAGTAGAGTCAGCCTTAATGATATGGATAAAGTAAAGCTTTCAAGACCTCCATTTGCTAAAGTGGCAAGACTCAAAATGAGGAGAAACAGCTGCAAACATCCATTAATAATCAGAACATGAAATGTACAAAGTATGAATCTAGGAAAATTTGTTTTTGTTTTATATAAAATTAGTATTCATTCTTCTTAACATATTTGGTAGAATTCACTAGTGAAGCCATCTTTGTAAGGTTTCCATGTGCACTTGAAATGTTTCTCCACTTAACATGTTCAAGCATTCCTATATCTTTTGAATATATGAAATATAGTTATACTAAAATTTTTAATATTCTTACCTAGCAATTATACCATTTGTATCATACCTGGTCAGTTTCTATTGATTATTTCTTCTAATTATGTCTTATTTTTCTGCTTGTTTGTATGCCTGATAGTTTTATGTGATCTTTATTTATTTTTATTGTTCGTCATCACAAATTTTACTATGTTGGATTCTAGAGGCACACACATACATATACTCACACACACATATCTGTGTGTGTGAGTGTATGTTTTGTTTGGGGCACAGAACAGATATTTTATTTAGATAGTATGATTTTCTTATGCTTTCTTTTAAGTTTAGTTAGGCAATACCAGAACAATATTTAGTCAAGTGCTAATTTTGCTCACATCTGTGGCAACACTCTTCTAAGCATTCTGCCTGATACTCCATCCATTACAAGATTTTTCACTGTGGCTAATGGGCACACTAATAATCCCTTCTTGCATAAACTCTAGGTAATATTCACTCTAATCTCCCATGGTCTAGGGTAATTTCCTCATATTCATATAATCATCAGTACTTATCTGAAGACTAGGAAAATCCTGTTACAGATATACTCATCTCTTTCTTTTCAAATGATTTTGCTTTGGCACTCTACCTGTCAACTCCAGCCGCCTTGGTCTTTCTCAGCTTTCAGACCCATCTTCTCAATTTGAAGAAAACTCTTCTCTTAATTTCTCTTCCCTGCCTGCATCCTGGAAACTCAATTGTAGGTCTCATTTTCCCATCTCTCTGAGATCACTGACCTGTTTGAAAACTACTGTTGCACGTGTTTTGTCACATTGTTTATATTGCAGGTGAGAAAATAAATCTTGACACTGTTACTTCATCAAAGGTAAACATTTAAGCATTGAATTTTAGGTGTGCATTAATTTTATTCTGTGTATCTCCATAGGCTTACATCTCACCAGTCTCCAACTGGCAATTGGTTCTCCAGACCTAAGAAATGACTTATTATTTCCCAAATGTGCCATGCTCTTTCTCTGTGCTTTGACATACACTGCTTGAACTGTGTCCATCTCTTTACATTTATAAATCCCTCATCCTATAAAATAAGGCCCAGCTACTATTTCTTCCCCAAAATCTTCCTTGTTGTTCCATAAAAATCAAGATCTCTCCTGTATATGCCCCATTGCCTTGTGTTTATCACTATTACAACACTTCAAGTGCTTTACAGATCTGCACTGATTTGCCTCCCCTATTAGACAGTGAGCTATTTGAAATCAGGAACTCTGCCATATTCTTCTTCTTCTTCTAAGATCTATCCATAACAGAACTCAGTAAGTTGAGAAAATGAGTTATTGAATGCATACGCCCAGTCTATATCTCTGCCTGCCTTAACATAGCTGTTTCTGCATTTCACTGAAATTCCTTTAATACTATAGCTTTTAATATTTTAATCATGAACTGAAAAATATTTTAATGAGAAGTTGACAAATCTGAGTCTCACATGCTGTACAGAATGAATTAAATTTACATTTAATCCTTATGCTTTTGTATTTAAAATTTATATAAAATATTTTGAAAAATAATAATGTTGCCCTGGAGTTTATTTGTACCGATAGGCAATTCAACTCTATTTTGGTAGAACAAAGAATAAATAATAGTGGAAGGGGTGAGAGAGAAACATTTATACAACAAGAAAATAATCAGTCTCTTTGACTTTATCTTTAATATTTAAATTTACAAGTATTTATTGTGGACGTTCTCCTGAAAATTGTTTTTGTCTAATTCTGGTGTGGTACCAAGGTGGTTTTTTACACTAAAATATTCTTTAGTGTACTTCATATTATTCCATGGCAATAAAACAGTTTGCATAACAAGCTATATTGTCCCAGAAGAGCACAGAGAGATGCAAATCAAGCTTAAGGATCCTTCTTCCCATAAAGATCTTACCGATTTGTTCTTTCTCATTCGATCATTTTATTGTTATTGTAGTAGTACTAGTTGTTGTTGTTATCTTTCAAAAATAGAGGAGTGATGTCCCATAAATAGGTTATTTTTCTATAGAAAATAGACCTGACCATTCCTTGTAACCTATTCAATTCAAGTAAAAATCATGATAATCTTCCTTCAATCCTCATATTATTTTTAGGCATCAAAAGGCAATAATCCAACATCTCAGCTCAATATATTCCTTTGAAACTATCCTAACGCATACACTGAAGGAAGAATTCCTGAAGAATTCTGATTTCTAGTATGGTGTTCTATATATATAACCATGCCTATCAAATCAGATGTCTTCTATTTTGCACAAGAAAAAATTGTAAAAGTAATCATTGTCAATCCCTTCTACAGCTTTATTTTATTTTACTATGCTTCAAATTTTAAAAACTATTGCAATATCATATTTTCCCCCATCTACATTGTATCTCCTTATTGTTTCTTAGAAGGATTAAAAGAGGAAGATACATCATAACTTAAAGGCATTTTCAAAAACATCCAAGTATACCAACTTATTTTACAAAAAGAACAGCAATATGCAAAAAGAATAAATTACTCAATGTTTCAAAAAGGTGGGAAAAGTAAAATATAATGGAATATGTACTTGGTGCTTTTATCGATTATTTCTAAGAGTACTTACTGTGTTTATGAAATTTTCATTTTTTCATGTTGGTCGATTCTACCTTCACTGAGGTAAGAAGGTCTCAGGCTGAATAGTACAGTGTTTATGGAATCAGATACAGCCATCAGTACTCTACCCACATGATCTAATGTAAGCCTTACAACAATCTCATGATCAATGTGAGAGCTAACGGAGAGAAATAAACTAATTCACCCGGAGTTAATAAACTAATAATATTCAAGGGTAAGAATAAAGCCCAGGTGGGACTGAGTCCAAAATCTTTTCACTGTACCATAGTATGTCTATGAACTTCTCTAAAGCAACTGAAAATCTAGAATGAGAAAGAGAGAAAAATAAATGGACTTCATATTGGTGATTCCCTTGTAGTTTCTCGTTATATCTTTGTCCCATACACTGCACTTACCTTCCCAAGAGCAAAGACTAGATTTTAAGCAACTTAGCATTTTTATTGAACATCACAAGGGCCAGCACACAGTCATAATTCAATATATACTTAATGATTAACAACATAAATATAAAAATGCATAAAAATTTGCTGTTAATTTTATAATTGATTATGGATAATTGTAAATGAGTGTAAGTATAAATTCCTACAGATTTTTGACTAATAAAATTGTATCTCTAAGATGACTCAACATCCTCCTGTTTTTTTTGTTTTTTTTTTAATTAATTGATTCTTTTTGTGTGTGTGTGATTTGGATGAAAATTTACAGAGCAAATACAGTTTCCATGCAGCAGATCACATCAATTTGTCTCATGACATTGACCATAATTTAGCACAATGCAACATCTCCTCTCCCACTTCCTCCCGATAGCTACCGCTTCCCTGTGTCCATCCCTCCATGCACTCCTACCCCCTGAGCTGTCTCCCTGTGCCTGAGCAGCTCTTCTTTCTCTCTTGCTTGTTCTCTCCAAGGAGTGTATCTGCCTCGGGTAAATGGCCAACTAGTATGCCTGTCTACTGCTTGACTGGAAGCCACAGGTGTGCATTCAATTCCAGACCTGAAGGGCAGCTAGGGGCCATAGTCTGTTGTTCCACCAGGCTTCATTGGGCCAGCAAACCTGTTCCCTGTTTTTTTTTTTTTTTCCCCTGAACGATTTTGAGTTTTGTTCCACATTGTTCCCCCTGTCTATCCAGGATCTCCTACAAGGATCCTATTCCAAGTGGTTGACAGTAGTAGCTGAGCACCGTCTATTTCTTCTGGTCTCATAGTCGTATAGGCTGTAGATCGGATGGTGTACCAGTCACTAGGACTGATTGTTTCCATGAATTCTTGGTTTTCTTCATTCTTCTTGGCTCTGGACGAGGAGAGATCCATCGTTGCATCTAGATGGCAGCTCGCAAGCTTTTAAGATTTCAGTCACTACTCGCAACAGTAGAAGGTGGAACAATGATTTGTATAGTATGTTATGCCAATTGAGCTTGATGTCCTCTGTGACTACGGTCCCAAGCACACAGGTTCAACTACTCGGTCCCTCTGGGTAGCTGGCTGTGACCAAGCAGTGACTACAATCTTGCCCCTTGTCAGCCCCATTGTACACCTGGGAATTCAGATCATACACATAGTTATTGGACCACTGTCTGCAAATCCTATATATGTCCTTGGGTGCACTCTCCACTTCATATAGATACTTAATATTTCAGCCTGTCCATCCATCTGTCCACCCATATACCTGTGTTTGCTTTCACTGAGCACGTCGTACTACATGTGCAAAAAGGTTCATCTTTGTGGTCTGTACTTCCCACATACCTCTCTATATCTTTCTCTTCCTCAGTGCCACTATATTGATCACTCACATTTGGTACACTGCCTTTTTCTCTTTTTCTTCACCCAAATCAAAACTTATCTCTATCTATCTAACAGTATTCCCTCCCCTCCCCTCCCACCCCTGGTAACCAACAAAGAAAATGACCTTC
>NW_006922311.1:893289-893790 GCF_000298275.1 Orycteropus afer afer | reverse complement strand
CAATCATCTTGTTTCTCTTCTGCTGTTTGTGCATTTTGAGTTATGCTTGATAGTCTATTTATGCCATATATTAGGGTCTTTAAATTTGCCCCTAGTTTTCCCTTGAGAAACTCTATAGTTTTGGGTTTCACATTTAAGTCTTTGATCCCTCTGGAGTTCGTTTTTGTGAATGGTGTGAAGTACATATCTTGTTTCATTTTTCAGCAAATGGATCTCCTGTTTTGTCAGCACCGTTTATTAAAAAAACATTCTCTTCTCCATTTAATGGATTTTGGCCCTTTGTCAAAAATCAGCTGACCATAGATGAATGGATCTCTTTCTGGGTTCTCAATTCTATTCCATTGGTCTATGTGTCTGTCATTGATTGTACTAATACCAGGCAGTTTTGACTACTGTGACTGTATAGACAGTTTTGAGATCCGGCAATGTGAGACATCCTACTTTGTTCTTCTTCCTCAATAGTGCTTTGCTTATCCGAGGTCTCTTTCCTTTCCATATAAA
>NW_006922311.1:890712-891237 GCF_000298275.1 Orycteropus afer afer | reverse complement strand
CATTTCCTTTGTTGCTGTTGATTTAGTATTTGCTGAATATTTGTGCTTGTCCTCTTTTTTATTGTGAAATGAAGGTTTATCATTTTTCTTTGAGGTTACTCTATGATTTATAATTTTCCCCCTGAATTTAGAACAGTCCATTCTGTCTTGTAACCCTCTTAACTTCCTCACCATTTAGAAGTTCTGTAACTACACAGTCTTTTCCTTCTTTTCATTTGTAGTTGTCCTCATTTGCCAATTGATGTGTCTGGTTCCCTGTTTACAATCTTGTAAGCTCATTTTACTTTGGATCTGTCCATAACTGTGCTTTCTGGGTTATATCATCTTGTGTATTAATGGTCAGTTGTTATTTGCTATTTTTGGTTCTCTATTCAAAGTACTCCCTTTAGCATGTCATGTAAGGTTGGTCTGGTTTTAACAAATTCCCTTGGTTTCTGCTTATCTGGAAATCTCCTAATTTCACCATCATATTTGAGGGACAATTTTGTCAGGTATATAATTCTTGGTTGAAAATTTTTCTCTTTC
>NW_006922311.1:866228-890112 GCF_000298275.1 Orycteropus afer afer | reverse complement strand
CATTTTGTTCTTGTATTTTCTTCCAAAATTCTTGTAAGGTTTTTTCTGTGTTTTCTTTGGTCTGTCTCTCAATCCTTTGAAGATACCTAAATATAATTCTTTTGAACTCCTTAACAGAGAGTTCCCATGCTGCTTCTTCCTCAGGGATGTGTCCGGTTTTTATCCTGTTCTCTTGTTTCTACCGCTTTATCTTGCTTCTTTGTGTGGACTGGGATGGTCTGTTGTCTCCGAGGTATCATGATATTGTATTAAGATCTCTGTTAATTGTTTGTGAAGAGCAGCCAAGGGTAATTCAGGCTCTTCTTTGTGGTTTTTTATCATTGGCCCATTGGTGGAGAAAGAAGTGTTGGCTCTTTCTCAGTAAGTGAAATTTCAGGAGGTGTGGGTGTACTTGTATCTTATGAGGACTGTTGCTGTCTCCCAGTCAGGTAAGCAAAAATTAAAATTGAATAACCTTCAAAAAAATTATAAGCACATGAACAAGAAATACACCCTGAAATCACACAGGACCAGTAACCCAAAAGAAGAAAAAGGGGGGAAAAGAAGAAGAAAACAGATAAATCTGCAATATCTTGAGATAGGTCACTGAGAGTAAAAAGGTAGAGAAGGAGAATAATGAATAAAGAAAACCAACTAAGAAATAAACCAACAATACAAAAGAAAATAAAAACAAAAACAGAACAGAACAGAGCAAAACAAAACAAAAAAGCCAACCAACAAAGGACGGGGTTAACCATAAGAGAAAGAAGGAAAAAAAAATAAACAAAAACTGTAGACTAGGACCTTTTCAGTCATGCAGTGCACTTCCGGAGAGTTGTTGGGGTTACTGGAAAGCAGAACCTCTTCTTA
The DNA here is from genome assembly GCF_000298275.1 of Orycteropus afer afer. NCBI lineage: Eukaryota > Metazoa > Chordata > Mammalia > Tubulidentata > Orycteropodidae > Orycteropus > Orycteropus afer. Next base: position 889,263 of record NW_006922311.1, on the reverse strand, counting down.
AGTCCCTGTAATCTGGTAGAATGGTGTCTCTTTAGGTTGTCACCAGCTGCTGGTTACATGTTGATTTGTTTTGTCTTGGTTTTATGGTTTAATATTTTGAAAAGGTGAAGCTGGTGTTTTATTATTATTATTATTATTATTATTGATTCAAGTATGTTGGGTTGCTCTGCTGTTTTCTTTGTGGTGGTAGAATACCTGTGTGTAGTGTTGATAGGTGTTTCTGTTTGTCTTAAAAAAGGTTTAGAGTTCGAAGCGGGAGGTTTTATGGTAATTGGCTGAATATTTTTTCTTCTATTGAATGAGTGAAGATATTGGCAGAGAAGGTGGGAGTGGAAGAAGGAGAGCTTGGTGTTGCTAGGATCAGTTTCTAGGGCTTTGAGCAGGCTATTTTTGATGATGTATTTATTTGCAAGCCTGCAGCTCAACCTCAGGAAAAATTCTTATTGTTTGATCATCACAAATTTCCACCAATTTCAGGCACACTCAAAGATATCACCTCCATGGTCCCCCAGTGCTAAAAAACGGCTCCAAGACAAAAATCCTGGGAGTGTGTTTCTTCCCTCTCTCTGTTCCGTCTGCCCATGGTGCTGATGTAATCCCACCAGATCACTAATGGCGAGCTCTGGAGTTTGTCTGTGATACCACCCAGCTGTGGCGGCAAAAATGTGCATGGTTTCAGCTGTGTTATGGTCAGGGGAATACCTGCTAGTGACCTGTGGTCCTGATCTCTGTGACAAAGAAAAGCACGATGTCTCCCAGTCTGACCCCAGTCTACTTTGTGACTTTCTGGGAGGGGAGGCAGCTATCCTTCCTGTCACAATAGTAAGTTTTCCTCAGAATATCAGTGGAGGTGTCTGTGCCAATAGCCAGCACCTGGTAGACCCAAATTACCTCCAAAAAATCAAGATCAGCTGCTGGAGACAGGTATCTGCTGCTGCCCACCAGAATATTAGAGTGGTCACTGGTAAGCTGTTATAAAGCATCCTCCCTCTTGACTCAGGGATCTCAGCCCTAGCCCAGCACAGAGTGACTGCTCCAGAAGAGTTTCCAATGCCCCCCTCAGGTGCCCATCCAACCTCCTCCAGTAGCTCTTTCCTAAATAATCTCCCTGTGCCTTTCCTCTAATTCTGCTCTTCCATGTTTGATGTACTCTGAATCTGTGAGCTGTTCAGAGCACTGAAATTCCTAATTCAAACTGTTGTGGTTAGTTTTCCAAGACCCAAGATGCCAGAGGGATAAAGCATGCTGCTCACTGGCTCGACTCCATTTTGAACTCCCCTCCTGTTTCTTTAAAAGACTTGAAGATGTGAAGTTCATCAAATATAAAATAGAGGAAAATTTAGAAGTTCTATTTTTATGGCATAAATGGACCATCGAGCATAACCCAAAATGCACAAACAGCAGAAGATAAAATAGGTGACAGACACCTTCTGAAAATTAAATTCTTATGTTCATCAAGCAAGTTACCACAAAGAATATAAAGATAAGAAAAGAAGACCTGTTGATATGCTGCCTACAAGAGATCCACCTTAGACACAAAGATTAAAAACAAATTAAGAGTAAAGGGATGGAAAAAACATAAACCAAGCCAATGGTAACCAAAAAAAGAACAGGAGTGGCAATATTAATTTCTGATAAAATAGACTTTAAGGTGAAAAACAACATAAGAGACAAAGAAGGACACTATATGATACTGAAAGGGTCAATTGACAATGAAGACATTATGATATAAATATCTATGCACCCAATGAAAGTGTTCCAAAATATATGAAGCAAATATTAATTGAATTAAAAGGGACAATAGACAACTCAACAATAGTAGTAGGAGACTTTAACACACCACTTTCAAGGAGAGATAGATCAATTAGGAAAATCTCAACAAAGTTACAGAAGAATTCAACAACACAATCAACCAACTTGACCTCATAGACATATACAGAGCATTCCACCCAACAAAAAACACAATTCACATTCTTCTCCAGTGCACATGGATCCTTCTCCAGAATAGACCATATGTTAGCACATAAAACAAGGCTCAATAAATTCAAAAGCATTGATATACTACAAAGCATCCTCTCTGACCACAATGCTATAAAATTAGAAATTAATAAGAAGAAGATCAAGGAAAAAACATCAAACATGTGGAATTGGACAATTCACTGCTCAAAAACTACTGGGTAATAGAAGAAATAAAAAGTGAAATTAAAAAAAAAAAAACCCTAGAAACAAATGACAATGAAAATACAACTTACCAAAACCTATGGGATACAGCAAAAGCAGTACTCAGAGGTCAGTTTATAGGAATAAATACATACATCAGAAAAGAGAAAAGAAAGAAAATCAACATTCTAACTCAACAACTCCAACAATTAGAAAAAGAACAATAAAAGAATCCTACAGTATCTAGAAGTAAGGAAATAAAAAAGATCAGAGTAGAAATAAATGAAACAGAAAAGAAAAAAAAAACAATAACACAACCTGGATGAGCCTGGAGGACATTATGCTGAGTGAAATAAGTCAATTTCGGAAGGACAAGTATTGTATGAGCCCATTACTGTAAAAAAGACAAAGAAGAGTTTGCTTAAGAAAGTGAACTCACTTTGTAGGTTACCAGAGTGGGGAGCGAAGGAGAGGGATTAAATTTGGTCTAGTTGGGTGCCACACACTGAGGTGGGTAAGGGGAGTGATGGTAAAGAAAGAGTCTATGACCACCATGATAACTTTAGGAAAAGGGAGGACACCAAATTGTGCACATAAGATATAGACAACAGATGCTAATACCAACCAGTATATATAATACTTCATTACCATTAACACCAAACACCAGGCTACAGATACACACATAAATATCTGAGAAGATCAGATGGGGATCTGTGAACAGGATTATACTCTAAACCAAGGTTAGATTCAGCTGAGTCTAATCTTGCACAGATACCAGTGATTTAAAATACCCACGATCCTTATAGAAACAACAGAAGACAGACATAGAGCAATCCCTCACAGACAGCCAGAAACTGTGGGAGAGAGATCCAATGGATCTACTGGCTCAGGACCATAGTACTGGGGGACACCAGACTCAATAAGCACAACAAAATACATAAAAATCTTGTTCTTCATCCTACATTGGTGAGTACTGCCTGGGGTCTTAAAGGCTTTCAAGCAGCCATCTAGGATGCAGCTAATGATCTTCTACTGTCAAAAGTGAAGAAGAGTGCAAAAAATCAAGGGCATTTGGAAGCAATCAGCCCTAGGACATGATGCACCTTGAGACCAGAAGAACTAGATGGTGTCTGGCTACCAATGCCAACCACTCAGGAAAGGATCAATACTGGAAATCCATTATAGAGTGGGAGGAAAAATGTGGAACAAAATCCAAAAATACAGTAATGACCAGAATTACTGGTCGAATGGAATCTGATAAGACTCCCAATACTATGGCCCTATGATACATTTTGGGCTTGGAATAAAACTCACTGCCAGAGGCTGACTCTCAGCCCAATAGTAAACAAGATGTACACACAGACTACTCAGCCCAACGTGACACACCCACATACTCTATGGAAATGCACCCCTTGGAGCAATCGATCATGGGACACCAGAGGGGCAACATTTGCATGGAAGTGCAAGACACACAGAAGCATGGAGGCAGTTACTGGACAGGGAGGGGAGGAGACTGGGTTAGGGTTGGGGAGGATAAATGGGGAGTGAAACTAAATGTACATGAAATGTTGAATGTAAAACAAACTCTGCTCTATAAACTTGCACCTAAAGCACACACACACAAAGAGTATAAAGAGAAATTACAGATTGGGAAAAATACTAGACAACAGCATATTCAGCAAGGGGGTTATCCCTAAATATAGAAAACTTCAACACTTCAACATCAAAACACAATCCAATTTCAAAAATAGTCAAAGGACATGAACAGACACTTCATCAAAGATTTTCTGAGAGACAGCACAAATATGAAGAAACAACTGCAATCATTAGCCATAAGAGAAATGCAAATCAAAACAACAGTGAGATATCATCTCACCCCAGCAATAATAACAAAGTTCAACAAAACAGAGAACAGCAAATGCTGGAAGGGTGTGGAGAGATCAGAACTCTTCATACACTGCCAGTGAGACTGTAAAATTGCACTGTCACTTTGGAAAATGGTATGGAGCTTCCTTAAAGTTTAGAAATAAAAATACCATTTGATCTAGCATTCCTACTACCAGCAATATATCCTAAAGAGGTGAGATCCAGAACATGAACAGATATATGCAAACCATTTTCATCACAATACTATTCACAATAGTAAAGAGATGGAAACAATCTAAGTGCTCAGCAATAGATGAATGAATAACTAATGGTACATACACACAATGGAATACTCTACAATATCAAAGAATAATGAAGAATATGAAAATCACCTCATAAGGTGGATGAACTTGGAGGATATTATGCTGAGTGAAATAAATAAATCACAGAAGGACAAATATTATATGAATTTGTTATAAAAAGTCAAGGAAATGTTTCTACAGAGAAGGAAAGTATCTTTGTTGGTTACCAGGGATAAGAGAGGAGATAAGGGAAAATTACTCACTAGTTAAAAGATATGTATTGATTTGAGTGAAGTTGTTGTTGTTGTTGTTATGTGCCGTCAAGTCAGACCTGACTCATAGCGACCCCTCCTTGGGTTTCTGAGGCAGTATCACTACGGAAGTAGGATTGCCCAACCTTCCTTCCGAGGAGTGGCTAGTGGGTTTGAACTGCCAGCCGTCTGGTTAATAGTCAAGTGCCTTAGCCACTATGCTACCAGAGCTCCCAAGGCAATATAATAAAAGCATATGACAAACACTATATAACTAAGGAAAATGAAGACACGGAGAAATACACAAGAGGTACAGACAATACATGTACATACTATTACCACACAGTACTGCATTATCAGTAATAGCAAGCACTAATCTACTGGTGGATATATAGGTAGACAGGCAAGAAAATCAGGTATGTATAGATGAACAGGAATATACCCATGGCCATACATAGGTTGGGCAGACAATATTCCTATATACATCTTTGTATGTGCTATAAAAATGTCCATATCGATCTACCAGGGTACAAAGTTAGGTTATCTTAGCCACAATTAAGCACCTTGAGGGAGTGAGTCGCTGGCCTCTGGTCATGGGACCATGGATCTGGGGGACATCAAGCTCAATTGGCACAACATAGTACCAAAAAAGTTTATTCTACATCCTACTTTGGTGAGTAGTGACTGGGGTCATAAAAGCTTGCAAATGGCCATGTGACATGTGACTATTGGTCTCTGCTCATTCAGAGTAAAGAAGAGTGAAGAAAATCAAAGACATTTGGAAATAATTAGTCCAAAGGACTAATGGACCATGAAAACCTCAGCCTATATTACTCTGAGACCAGAAAAACAAGATTGGGCCCAGCTACCACTGCCAACCATTAGGAAAGGGATCAAAAATTGGAGATCCTGGATAGAGTAGAAGAAAAATGTGGAATAAATAAATCTAAAAAAAAAAGCATAAAAAAGACCAGGATTACTGGTTGGATAGACATTGGAAAAATCCCCAAGACTCTGGCCCCTAAACATCCTTAGGGACTGGAATTGGACTTGGACTCACTTCTATGACTAACTTTCAGCCCCAAAATAGATAGGCCTAAGGGCTGAACAACTACACCAGAGAGATGCACTATATAGAATGATCAACGATGGGAAATTAGAAAGGCAATATTTGCAAAAGGAAAAAGCTTCTTGCCCCTCTAGGCAGAAAGTCATAAGGAAGAAGGAAACAGGGAAAGGGTAACCACAGGTAGGAAGTGCAAAGAGGGTTGTTACAGTATGGAGATCATGACCAGTATCACAAAACAAAATGTGTATGACCAGTTGAATGTGTAATGAATCTGCTTTGTAAAATTTCACCCAAATCACAATAAAAAGTTAAAAAATAAAAGACCTGATGAAATAAATTTATTTATGATCATAATCTTACATTTTCATTTTATAGTACAATAATCTCAGATAAATTAGTATTTCTAAAAATTTCATACCATCTTCATGCAGGCAAGACTTTCTTCAAACAAAATCCCTTTCTTAGTTTAGGGTCAGAGAACACGTCTTTCTGATTTTTTTGGCAAACAACTGCTGATGTCCACTGTGCTCTGGACTCTGCCTCAAACACAACAGTTATAATCTCATCTAGATAATGTCCCTGGTTCTTGTGGTCACATTTTTACTTTCAAGTGCCCTCCCCCATTTATTGTGTAACTAAGACATATTTTACATTGCAAACATAATTATACTTTTACAGTTTAGTGTGATAGTTCCTGAATTCCAGCCAAACTTTTTATTTCTTTGTGAATAGTTACTAGTCCAGAAATATTCACACACCTGTGGTGAGCCAGTGACTCATTTGTCTACTTACCAATATATTTCACAATAAATGTAATTGTAAATATATCTATACAGGTCAGTGTTTGAGGGAGGGAAGTGCAGTTATTGGTACAAGGGAGTTATGTTCCATCTGCAGCTATACTGATAACGCAAGTTTTTGTAGATTTAAGGCTACTTCTTTGAATTGTTGAAAATATGTATCAGTAATTCAGAGAGGACTTAAAATTTTTAAATGTTCCTTCTTTTTCAATGAAATAGAGGTATACATGATTCATAAATGCTATTACTATCCAATTTGAAACTGAAAGCCTGTTCAGGGTCAAGTTCAGTTTAGTATTTCATGGTACTGAAAAAGAAAATGAACTTTTATCAAATAACAGGATTCCAGTTTCTGCTAATGGCATGCAAAGTGCCAGCATGCAGGGATCTTATGTAAAATCTAAATGATAAATTTAACTGATGTGTTTTCCAGTTAAACATTAGTTTTAACATGGATTCTGAGACTCTAATGTTTCACAAGGGTAAGTTTGTAATTGAGACACACAGTATTTAAAACAGGTGGAAACCATGCATAGCTCCCCTTGGAAGGTTAATGCTGAAGCAAATAATTAAATAGAATTTATTGGGCAAATAAAGAAAAGCCACTCCAAATTAAATCTTACAATTATTACTGTAAAGGTATTTATGTAGTATTTCTTACTTTCATAATAATTGCTATCACAGTTATACTGTTTCACAAATATTCTTTCTTCTATTGTTAAGAGTCTCATTTAATTGAAATATTTCCAAAATCAGATAATAAATCTGGATATCAAGCACATGAAAGGACAGTGCCAAAACCTTGTGCTCATCAGTTCACACAGAAGATGCTTAAAACCATGTCTATAAAACAAATAATCCATGTGTAGAATACAAACTGTTTGTTAAAAGACTTCTATCCATGAGCTCTGGTAGCGTAGTGCCTAAAGCACTTGACCGCTAACCAGAAAGCTGGCGATTCAAACCCACCACCCACTCCTCGGAAGGGCAGTAGCGATACTGCCTCAGAAACCCAAGGAGGGGTTGCTATGAGTCGGGTCCAACTCAACGGCACATAACAACAACAACAACAACAACAACAACCATGACACTGAACACAATAGTCTCTGCTTGCTTTCTTCACCATGATCAACAAGCAACTCTTAATGAGAACACTAACCTGGGAAAATCAGAAAATTGGACTAAATATGATTGAAAAAAATACACAAAACATTGGCCTGCCATTGAGATTGAGGCTTCCCAAGGTTCCATAATATTTGATTCAAAATACTTAATTCAGTACTTCCAGTCATTGTTGTCTATCACTTGAGATGATAGAACAGGGTCCTTTATTCAAGGAACTTATTTAAAAGGTCAGAAAATCAAAATTAACATGCATTCAACAGGAATGTGTTCTGTTATAATACCCCTATTATTTTAATTTTTTTGGTAAAATTTTATTTTGAGGAAAAGTAAATCAAAGATTGTAGAAATCTTACTGGAGAGTGAAAAAAGAGGTTAAGTTTTCTGGAAAAGAAGCAAATAAAATGATGATGGACTATAGTTTACTGAAGAAAAAGAACATACAGGAACTAACTGAGAACATCTTTAAAACTGTCAATATCTGTCTTCAAAGAGAATATTGTAACCCACAGAGAATGGATCTTCAATGATGCAGGCTCTGTAATATCACTACTTGAAGCAATCTTTCAGTTATCCATTTATAAAGGTGTTGCTAAGGAAATGCATTTAATGCTGATAAAGAGTGTGAATCTCATCCTTGCCAAAAAAAAAAAAAACCTCTGGAAAAGGAAAAAAAAAAAAAAATTAAAAAAAAAAAAAAAAGCAAACTTTACCAGTGAGAAGAAACCTAGTGAGGTGGACTTTGTTCCTTATTATCCACTCCCCTTCCCAACACTACAGGGCTGCTTCGATTACACAGATGGGTTGACTGATGCAGAGTAACAAATGAAAATGTATAAATCAATGAGCCTCTATTCTCTGCACCTTCAAATGTATGCCTCTGCTACACCTTCCACAGTTGTCAACCTCATTTGGACCAAGGAAAAGGGCCAAGTAACCCCAAAACTGCACTTCCCCTCCAGGCCATAGATTAATTCTTAGGCAAGATACCAGCTTCTTCTGAGACAAAAGACCTCATCTATTCTGGCCACTGTTGTCATTCCTGTATTGTTCTCTGCATCTCTACATTTATCCCAGTCTCATATGTATCTCTTCCTTTCCACACCCTTGCATAGTGCCTTCTTGAACTTCTACTCTGTAATCAGACATTTGGCTGTATCTTTGTCCCCTTTCACATTCTGTCTATTTCTCTGTCTTATAGAAAACCTATCTGTTCTCTGAAGAAAACGTTTCTCTTCAGCTCTTTCATTTGAAAGCTATTTATTCTTCTCTTGGGGTCAGAAGTTAAGCATATAATTCTTGCCTCAATAATCCCTTATACTTGGAGCCCATTTCTCCTCACTTTGTCAAAATTCCTTTTTCTTTGAACTCATTTTTATCCAACTCAGTCACCTTTTCACCCTCCTCACTGCTATCATCTACAAAATTCCAAGACACTCCCTCCCATTCAGTGATTACATCACCACCTGGCTCATAGTCTTCTCTGGCTGTGAATACAGCCTGCATCAGAATTACAAGCAGATTCTCCTAACACCCTGATCTTCAAATTACTGACTTCTTAGACTAAAATTATCTTTTTGACATTTTACCATAGCCACTCTTTCTCATCATTATCAAAGGAGTGGATTCTGGTCCCAATTAACAATCAAAATATCCTATGTTCCAGCCACACTGTTCTACAGTTCTTACATAAGGAGCCCTGGTGATGTAAGAGTTAAGCACTCTGCTAACTGAAAAGTTTGGTGATTAGAACCAACCCATAGCTCCATGGAGAAAGACCTGGTAATCTGCTTCCATAAAGATTACAACCTAAAAAACCCTATGGACAATTCTACTCTGTCACACGGTATACTATGAGTAGCCAATGACTCAACAGCATACACAAAAATCTCTTACATGCACAAATGCTTCCACAAAACTGTACTTCAGTCTCACTGAGAACTTCATTATTTCCTTCTGTTTTATCTCTGTCCTTCAAACTAGTTATCATCACTTCCTTCCACCTGGATGGTGTAGCATTTCAATCATGCATTTGAAAATTTTCTAAATTCATTACATCTCAAGTTTTTCATTGCAATACTTATCAAGCCCCAATTTAGCCTTGTCTTACTAGTCAGCTGAGCTTTTTTAGATAAAATTACACAGCTAAACATATTATTTTCATAATAACTTTAGCTTCATCATGATCAATTGGCCTTTTAATTTTGCTTCATTTCTCTAAACAGTTCTTGTTCACATAGTACACAAAAATTTAAATAAATACTTATCCACTCTCATCAGATCTTTAGCTTTCCCACTTATCCCTTTCTTGGGAGATGATATATTGTGATTCACTGAAAATTGCAAGGCATCAATTAGGAACACCCTCAACTGCCCATTACCAGATTTATAAATTACCGGTGTCTATACTTAACTTCTTCTCCAATGGAGAAAGTGCAATTTCCATTAAAGCTTATTCTTTCTTATGCTTCTCTCAGAAATTCCATATTATCAATTATGTACATTCTCTCTTATCTTCAATCTTCTTCTCTGTAGAATTCAATTTTCATCCTTTAACAATCAATGCTCTGGTTTTCTCCACAGAAACAAAAATAACACAACAACAAACATACCCCCAGACATTATAAACCAGTCTAACTACTGTTCCTCTTTCTTCATTGCCACAGTTCTTCAAAGTTTGTTGGATATATGCTATATCTGCTTCTTTATCTCATTTATGTTTCCATTCACCCAAGTAAGACTTCCCCTCTCACCACTCAGTAAAACCTTTCAAAAGTCACCAATGACCTCCTTGTTACCATATGTGGTGAACAATTTATTCATAATTTTATTTGACTTGTCAGTATTATAACAATTCACCACTCTCTATTTGGTAAAACAATCTCTCCTCTTGTTGTCTATGACATATGATCTTGGCATTCCTTCCATTTCTCAAATTGTTTCTCAGTTTTCTTTGTCACCTCTTCTTTCTCTTCTGGATCTTAGAAGGTTGTCATTTCATGTGGTTGGTTCTAAATTTCTTGTCAGTATAGCATAGTTTGAAAAATCTCATATATACCTTCATATATGAACTTATTGAAACGATTCAGACCTGACTATTCTTTGGAGATCCGTGTTGGTTTACTTATGTGTCTATGGGATATCTCTATTTAGATATCTAATCACATTCAACTCATCCTGTTCAAAATTGAAATTCAGATAATGTTCCAAATTTTGCTTTTCTCTTCCAATATTCCCCATCAACTCAGTTGAAGAAATTCAGCTTCTCCCTTTTCTTTCAGTTTATCACAAAGCCCTACTGATTCCACCTCTTTTATATCTCTCTAATCTGCCAACCTCTCTTTACCTCTATTTTACATTACAATCCAGGCTACTTTATCCATTCAGAAAGAGCTTATAGAAATACAATTTTAGTAATGTAATTACCTACTTGAAACTTTTTATTATTTCCCACTGCACTTGGAAAAAATTTCAAAATTCAAATGTCTCATTTGTACTTCTTCAGCAAAATCACTCACTGTCTTGGTTCTCTAGTGATTCTGTATCAGAAATAATACAAACCAGTGGCTTTTATAAACAGGAATTTATTCTCTTACAGTTTAGGAGGCTGAAGTCCAAATTCAGAGTGTCAGCTTTAGGGGCTGGGTGAAGACTTCTTGACCTTGGCCTTCTGGTCTGCATTTTTTTCTCAGCCTACTGGCACTGAAGACTTCTTCTGAGTCATGCAACTACTGGTTGCTAAGGCTGATGAACCCAAGATTGGCAAAATGGCACAATCCAAAGAGTGGCAGACAACACAGCAGACCATTGGTTCAAGTTCAGGAACTGGAGATGAAGACTCAGACAAATGTAGGATCCAAAATGTGCCAAAAGCTAAAGACTTTCTCAAAGTTTGTCCATATATACTGAAAGCAAGCCACACTCCAAAGGCAACTACTTAGCTACTCATAGCACATTTCACCATGGAGTTGATTATCCAATCTCATCATAGGGAATAACTGCATCCACCTGCTGAGCTACTCAAAGTCACAACCTCTCCAAGTTGACACATAATCTTAACTACCACAGCCATCTTGCTTTCCTTCATGATCCTTAAACCATCAAGACTGTCCTCTTTCAAAGCTACATGATAATGTGTAGGGATAATGGAAATAATTTGACTTGGCAAACTGTGAAATCCCCACATATATGCATGAAGACCTTGTGTACAGCAGAAGGAAGCTAGGTTAGAAGAAAAGGTCACTGATACAGGCAAAGTGTTTGCCTTTGTAACCTATTCACCAGGCTCATACAAGTGAGTGATAATCACTTGTTCAGGACAATAAAATTGCTAGAATTAGTGTATAAAACCTGTTCTCATCTGTGGTTCTAAAGAGAAGAAATGCCATAGAAAAACATCTTTTATTTAGGAGCTCTGGTAGCATAGTGCCTAAGACACTTGACTGCTAACCAGGAGGCTGGCGGTTCAAACCCACCAGCCACTCCTCGGAAGGAAGGCTGGGCAATCCTACTTCCGTAGTGATAACTGCCTTGGAAACCCAAGGAGGGGTCGCTGTGAGTTGGGGCCAACTCGACGGCAAATAACAACAACAACAAAAATGAATAAATTTTCACAGAAGAAAAAGAGGTCAGAAAATTCTCAAATAGCAGACAATAGTTTGGATACAAAATGCTTGGAAACTGTATAGAGCAGTAGTGATGGGAAAGAGAGGGAATAAATATATTCTAGAGACATTAGGGATAAAACAACTGGTCTCAGTCATTGGTTAAATATGGGAAACAACACACATCCCATGTTCAGTTAAAAACTCCTTTTATGAATTATAAACAACAATCCCTATTTTACTGAGACCATCTCATTACGTACTATATCCTGTTAGATAATCTACTGGCCAGACTCTATATTAACTCTCAATTCTACAGATGGCTTGGAGGCCTATAAACAATTATGGAAGTTGAGTCCTTTAGCACTGAAAACATGGATTAATGTTTCAGCAAACTAATTAAGGTAGAAGAGTTTTGAGCCAAAATGTTACCCTAGAGGTTTTTTAGGAACAGGTCAGAAAAACTCATCACAATCTTTGCTTATAAACTTATAATCAAAAGTAATTCCACAGTAGAAAATAGTGATCTAATGAAAAAAAAAGTTAACATCCCTGAAGTAAAGTTATTACTGCTGATAACTATCATCATTACTCAGGAGATAGAGAACTTGAGGGCACAGGCTACTCCAGAGATATCCATTTGATATTCCAAGAAGATGGGAAATAATGGCTTTGAATCACCAAATGGCAGAATAGTTATTTGAAAGAGCAGATGTAATATCCAAAGTTACAACCAGAGAAATGACAGATAAAGCAAAGAAAAAGATCTTGATAAGGATATGTAATCTGGGATGACTTTAGCTTATCATTATTGTAAACCTTAGTTAATTCAGGTTAATGCTGTATAATGATTCTAAACTCCAAACCTATCTCAAGGAGATGCAAAAGTTCTGAAAAAGAAAGCTGCAAATTATAGAGGAAATAACAAAATTGTTTGTTTTTAAGAAGGCGGCTTAGTCACACTTACTATATCATCCCCCTATAGCAAAAGACAGAGAAACCAAGTAAAACACATTAAATTGAAGTCAATTTCAGAAGAGCAAACAAAAGGAAGTCCAATTAGATCAAACACCATAGGGAAGGAGAAATTGAATGAAAACTATGGACAAATAGACTTACAGACCAAAGGCAGTGTGGCCATCTTGAGAAAAGTGAGCAATGCATCTGGGTAAGGAGCACAGTAGGGCAACTTCATAGAATCCCTGGTAGGGGACAGAGATACTGTACAGACAAACTTGGAACAAAGCAAGGTGAGCAGAACATGATCTGGATCTAAAAAGAGAAAATGCAGGAAGTCAGGCAAGAGCCCTAGGGATCCAGGCAACCATAGATCAGGGAGTAAACCAGAAAATAGGGACAGAACTACTCACCAGCACCAGTCTCAGATCATTTTGATGGCTGGCACACACAGAGTAGAGGACACTTGTATTAGGGACTAGAAATCCCAAGGTGACCAGACCCTGGATAGCCCCTTCCTTGCATTTGGTCAAGGTTGGATACTGATTACTGGCTGCACTCTGTAGGGAATGCATTGGAACCCAGACCAGAGTCTGAGGGAACACACCCCCTTCCCTCTTCCACCCTGTCTTCCCAGTGACCAGTTTGTACCCCTTTCCCTCTACTCAATGATCCATGGAACACAATATTGTGCTATCAGACTTCTGACCAGACAGTGCTTTACTGCTGTTCATAAGGTTTTCAGTGGCCTGATTTTTCAGAAGTGGATGGCCCCATTCTTCTTTCCAGTCTATCTTAGTCTGGAAACTCCTCTGAAACCTGTTCACTATGGGCAACCCTGCTGGTGTTTGAAATACCAGTGGCATAGCTTCCACTCTCACAGCAACATGTAAAACACTACAGTACAACATACTGACAGATAACGTTGGTGTTAGCCATGAGAGAAATGTAAATCAAAACTACAATGGGATACCATCCCTCCCCTCCAAAAATGGCAGTTATCAAATAAAAACAGAAAGCAACAAATACTGGCAAGGTTGTGGGAGATATTGGAACTCTTATACATTGCTGGTAGAATTGTAAAATGGTACAACCACAATAGAAAACAGTATGATATTTTCTCAAAAATCTGGGAAAGGAAATACTTTATAATACAGCAATCTCACTCCTATGTATATATCCTAGAGATATAAAAGCAGTGACATGAATGGACATATGCACACCTATGTTCATTGCAGCATTATTCACAGTATTAAAAATATGGAAGCAACCTAACATGAATGGATAAATAAATTGTAGTACATACATACAATGGAATACTACACAACTATAAAATAACCTTATGAAAAGCCATTGAAAACTTGTGAATAACAATGAACCACTATCTGATATATTACTGGAAAATTTCATGAATAGCAGTGAAACATTGTCTGAGATAGTGCTGGAAATCAAGCATCTCAGTTGGGAAAGCACTCAAAATACAATGGGAGAAGAGCTGTCTCATAAAACTAGAGTTGACCTTAATGATGTAGATGGAGTAAAACTCTCTAGACCATCATTTGCTGATGGGGCATGACACAAATGGGAAGAAAGACCTGTAAACATTAATTAATGATTAGAACATGGAATGTACAAGGTATGAAGCTAGGAAAATTGGAAGTTGTCAAAAGTTAAATGGAACATATAAAGATTGATATCCTAGGCATTAGTGAGCTGATGTGTACTAGTATTGGCCATTTTGAATCAGACAACCACATGGTGTACTATGCCAGGAATGACACATTAAAGAGGAATGGCATTGCATCCATCATCCAAAAGAACATTTCAAGATCTATCCTGGAATATAAGGCTATCAGTGAGGGACAATGTATAAGGAATACCAGTTATTATAACTATTGTTCAAATTTATACACCAACCACCAAAGCTAAAGATGAAGATATTGAATATTTTTACCAATTTCTTCAGTCTGAAATTGACCAAACATGCAATCAAGATGCATTAATGTTTATTGATAATTGGAATGTGAAAGTTGGAAACAAAGAAGAAGCATCAGTGGTTGGAAAATACAGCCTTGATGAAAGAAATTATGCTGGGCATCACATGATGGAATTTTGCAAGATCAATGACATTCATTGCTATGTTAGGCTGGGTTCTCTAGAGAAGAAAAACCAGTAAAGCTTATCTAGAGAGAAAGAGAAATTTATCTTAGGAAAATGGCTCACACACTTACAGAAACTGGCACGTCCCAAGTTCTTGGATCCAATGTCAAACTGGAGAATTTTCCCAACTCACACAGCTTCAGGGGCTAATGAGTTCAAGGGTGGCAGGCAGTATACTGGCTGTTGACTCCAATGAATGATGAATCCAAGATCTCCAGGCCAAATGGTGGATTGTTCACTCATGGACAGTTGTAAGCAGCACAACAGAATCTTGATCCACAGAAGAAGAGAGTCTCTTTTCCCAGGATGCACACAAATATACTGGAAGCAGGCCACACTCCTAGGGAAACTCCTCTTCAACAGATTGGCTGCTCAAAACATATACATCTGATCCCATCATGGGAACAACCCACATTACAATTGATCAAACCACACAGAATCGTGGTCTAGCCAAGTTGACACAGCTCCAACCATCACAATTGCAAATATCTCTTCTCAACAATAGGAACGGCAACTATGCATGTGAACCTCACCAGATGGAATACACAGCAATTAAATAGGCTACATCTGTGGAAAGAGGTAATGGAGAAGCTCAAAATCATCAGTCAAAATAAGGCCAGGAGCTGACTGTGGAACTGAAAATCAATTAGTCATATGTAAGTTCTAGTTCCTGATGAAGAATATTAGCAAGTTCACAAGAGCCAAAATACAAATTTGATTGTATCCTACCTGAATTTAGTGACCATTTGAATAGATTTGATACATTCAACACCAATGATCAAAAACCAGATGAGTTATAGACATCAAGAACATCATAAATGAAGAAAGGAAAGAGTCATTAAAATGACAGGAAAGGAAGAAAAAACCAAAATGGATGTCTGAAGAGACTGAAACTTGCTCTTGATTGTAGAGTAGCTAGAACATATGAAAGAAATGAAAAGATGAAAGAGCTGAACAGAAAATTTCAAAGGATGATTGAGAAGACAAAGTATTATAATGAAATTTACAAAGATCCAGAATTAGAAAACCAAAAGGGAAGAACATGCTCAGCATTTCTCAACCTTACAAACTGAAGAAAAAAAAATCATGCCTCATATTGCAATATTTAAGGATTCTTTGTGCAAAATATTGATGATGAAGGAAGTATCAAAAGAATATGGAAGGAATACACATTCACTGTACCAGAAAGGATGATAGACTTTCAACCATTTCAGGAGGTAGCAATATAATGAAGAGGTTGAAGGAAGAAGTCCAATCCAAGCTGCACTGAAGGAATAGGCAAAAAACAAGGCTTTGGGAACTGATGGAATACACATTGAAATGTTTCAACAAAATGGATGCAGTGCTGGAGGTGCTTACTTGTTTATGCCAAGAAATTTAGAAGACAGCTACCTGGGCAACTTACTGGAAGAGTTCTATATTTGTGCATATTCCAAAGAAACATAATCCAATAGAATGTGGTAATTTTCAAACAATGTCATTAATACAGCACACAAGTAAAATTTTGCTAAAGATAATTCAAAAACTATTGTAACATTATATTGACAGGGAACTGCCAGAATTTTAAGCTGGATTCAGAAGAGGATGTGGAACGGGGGGATATCATCGCTGATGTTAGATGGATTTTAGATGAAAACAAAGAATACAACAAAGATATTTACCTTTGTTTTATTGACTACACAAAAGCATTCAACTGTGTGGATCACAACAAATTATGGATAACTTTGAGAAGAATGGGAATTCCAGAACACTTAACTGTGCTCCTGAAGAAACTATATATAGACTGGGAGGCAGTCATTCCAATGGAACAAGAAGACACTGCATGATCTAAAATCAGGAAAGGTGTGTGCAGGGTTGTATCCTTTCACCATATTTATTCAATCTGTATGCTGTGCATTTAATCCCAGAAGCTGGACTATATGAGGAGAAGCACAGAATCAGGATTAGAGGAAGACTCATTAACAATCTGCAATGTGCAGATGACATAACCCTGCTTGCTGAAAATTAAAATGACTTGAAGTACTTGCTGATGAAAATCAAAGACTACGGTCTTCTGTATGTATTACATCTCAATGTAAAGAAAATAAAAATTCTCACAACTGGACCAATAAGCAACATCTTGATAAATGTAGAAAAGATTGAAGTTGTCAGGGATTTCATTTTACTTTGATCCACAATCAATACCCATGGAAGCAGCAGTCAAGTTATCAACAGTCTTATTTTACTGTGAATAGCTGCTTCAAAAGACCTCTCTGGAGTGTCAAAGAGCAAAGATGTCACTTTGAAGACTAAGGTGTACCTAATCCAATTTGTGGTATTTTCAGTCACCTCAAATGCATGTGAAAAATCGACAATGAATAATGAAGACCAAAAAAAGAATTGTGCCTTCAAGTTGTGGTGCTGGCAAAGAATACTGAAAATGCCATAGACAGCCAGAAGAATGAACAAATCTGCTGGAAGAAGTGCAGCCAGAGTGCTTCTTAGAAGCAAAAATGGCCAGACTTTGTCTCACGTCCTTTGGTCATGCGGTAAGAAAAGACCAGTACCTAGAGAAGGATATCTAACTTTGTAAAGTCGAAGGTCAGCTACACAAAGGAAGACCTTCAACGAGATGGATTGACACAGTGGCTGCCACGGTGAGGTCGCATAGCAAGGGTTGTAAAGATGGAGCAGGGCTAGGCAGTATTTAGTTCTATTGTGCATATGGTCACTGTGACTATGAATCTACTTGATGGAATCTAACAACACCAATAACATAAAGAATAATGAGGGGTCCTTGATGTATTATATAACATGAATGAATCTGAGGACATTATGCTGAGTGAAATAAGGCAGTAACAAAAAAGATACAATATTATATGGTCCTACTATTATTAAAAAGTCAACAGGAGATATACACACAGAAGGCAAAGTTATTTAATGTTTAGGATATGGAGTGGGTATCACTTTCTAAATAGTAAATACTTGTTACTTTTGGTGATAGAAAAAACAATACCAACAATTGACAACATTGGCACAACTTGACCAGGCAAATAATGACACTAAGGAGTGCAAGAGAAAAAGGGATAATTTCAATAAATGCTGTAACATATTCAGTTTTTCAACAACAGTAAAAACAAGCAAAAAATATGTATGTGTTAATGTAGGCAGATATGGATGCATAGTGTATTTTTTTCATAAATAACATAGACCTTTCTACATTTGTTTAATACCAGTTTTTCCCTCCAGGAGGTATTTTTATAAATATCATTATGTCATTTTTCTTTACAAGTTGCTATAAAGATAAATTAGCATAGTATTTTTACAAAAACACTTCTTAGGAAGAGGGAGTGGTTGGTAAACAAACATAAAAGGTGCTTGTTATTTGTGCAAACATATGATATATGTGTGGGAGCTCTGGTAGCCTCCTGCCTAAGGCACTTGACTCCTAACCAGAAGGCTGTCGGTTCAAAACCCACCAGCCACTCCCTGGAAGGAAGAAGGGGCAATCTACTTCCATAGTGATACTGCCTCGGAAACCAAAGGAGGGGTCCTATGACTCAAAGGCACATAACAACAATAACAACATGACATATGCGTATAGAGAGGCGTGTTTGTGTAAATGTACATCCATGTATAGATATCTGTGGGCATATGTACACACATTTGTGTGTTTTACATATATATCCACATATATAACAAAGCATATAGGGGTCACAGTTACATAGGCTTCCTAGACATACCCAAACAACTTACAACCCAGGCTTGGGATCGTAGTTCTAGGGTGAACTTAGTCAATTGGCAAAACATCATTTATAATGATAGTGATCTACATCCTCACTTAATGAATAGCATCTGGGGTCTTAAAAGCTTGCAAGTGGCTATCTAAGATACAACTATTGGTCTCTACTTGTATGGAGCAAAAAAGAATGAAGGAAATCAAAAGCTCAAAGAAGAAACTAGTCCATAGGAACAATAGCCCCAATAGACCACAGCCTCTTCTAATCTGAGACCAAAAGGACTTGATGGTAGCTGGCTACTACTACTTACTGGTCTGACAAGGGACACAATAGAAGGTCTTGGGCAGAATGGGAGAAACATTTAGAACAAAACTCAAATTCCTTAGAAAGGCCGACCTACTGGACTGATAGAGACTATAAGAACCTCCAAGACTATCTATAGCTCTCCTATACCCTTTGAATTTGAAATTGAAGCTATTTCTGCATACCACCTTTCAGAGAAATAATAGACTGGCTTATAGAATAAACATTATCACCCATGAGTAATGTGGTCCCTTAAAAAATTAACTATACGTAATTGAGCAGTTAGATTTACTCAAAATCAAAGATGAAAAAACAAGGAGAGGAAGGGAAGTGAGAATCAATGGAAACAGAACCAACAGAATGGGAATAATGAGAATGAGGGCACATTGTGAAAATTGTAAACAATGAAGGAATAATGTGTATAAAAATTGTTAAAAAAAAACTCACTGTCGTCAAGTCGGATCTGACTCACAGTGACCTCTCCTTGGATTTCCTAGGTGATACCACTACAGAAGTAGTTACTATGTAAACATTCACCTAAAATACAATTATATATATGTATATATATTTAAAGGGAGCTCTGATAGAATAGTGGCTAAGGCATTTGACTGCTAACCAGAAGGCTGGCGGTTCAAACCCACCAGCCACTCCTCGGAAGGAAGGTTGGGCAATCCTACTTCCGTAGTGATACTGCCTCAGAAACCCAAGGAGGGGTCGCTATGAGTCGGGGCCGACTCAACGGCAAATAACAACAACAACAACAACAATATATTTATAAAGATTAGTGCTCTTTGAAAAGGATTGCAGAGGTTATACTATAAAAGCAAATGTAAAATGCCATTTAGAACATAAAAATGACTTATGATAATTGCACTTAATCTACACCATTTTGTTTAAATTAATATTCCTGGATAAAATAGCTACATTGTTATTATATGTGTGCACCTTTTGCAACCACAAAATCTTTTTTTCATAATAGAATAACAAGTTTCACTGGAACATTTAATTGGTCTTAAAAGCAATGTTGTCCTGTCTGTTGAGATAGATATCTTTGTGATACAATTACATACATTCCAACTATGACTTTCTCTTGAGTTGTCCCTCTCCAAGACATCATGCCTGCAGTGACCAATACCAATGCATCTGTATCTCTGATAACTTTTTTCTTCTCCTGGCAACACATCACAACTGATGACTTTGATCAAACTTACAATTAAATAGTACTACAGTTCATCCGGGTGCTGTGTTTAGGTACATACCATGAAGTTGATAAGAAGTAAGAGTGTAACTTTTTATCCTATTAGATGAGATCATACAATTTAACTAAATGTTGTCCCATCAGACCTTTGTGACCCCTGCCCCTCTATAGGTGGTAGTCTCCTGTTCTTTTTCACCAAGCTTCAGTGCGGTATGATTCTTGACAGCATCTACCCCATGTCTGTCAACTAAACTGGAGCAGATGTGGCACTAATCTCTTTCATGTGGAGGGAAATGTCATTCATGAGTATGTTGGGGACTTCTGCATCTTGTGCAGCAGCAAAAGGAAACTTTAATTTTCTCAACACAACATGCACACAATATGGGTGTGAAATTACAGAAGGCTGTATTAAGTCCCTTCATTAAACACTTTGCAATCAATTCTCCATTAAAAAAAAAATGCTTGTACTTACATGTATGTGTACATGATTGTAAAATATTCTGATGAGCATTCATTTAAAATTCCTCCTAATTTTGTCACTTGAGTCAGAGAAAAAAAATAAATTTTGAAGTTTGGACAAAAGATTTTAGAATATTATAAAGATGTATAATACCAAACGCCTTAGCAAGAATGATACTATTTTTTCATGATCTTGAATTCCAAAAGTGACTTCTAAAAAAAAAGGTCATAATGTCTCTTTATCAATGCATATTCTCAGCAATCAGAGGTCAGTTCAGCACACTTTTAACAAAAATATTGTCAATGTGAGTTTTATCTTAATATACATTGAGAAAATGGACCAATTTCAAATATGCATGTAATATTTGATGATTCTGCTCCATGCAAGCAGAGAGACAATGGAAAAAATGTTGATGGCTCTCCCTGCCATTTCACTCAGAAAAGGCATGTCTTCATTTATGGTGAGATGGAAGACTGAATTTGTTGGTGCACCAGTTGATCCTTTCTTTCTGCTTCTTAAATTATAAGCAGCTTGTCACCTCTGGTGGTATAATAGTTAAGGCATTTGGTTGCTAACCAAAAGGTCAATGGTTCAAACCCACCAGTCAATCTGTGGAAGAAAGATGAGGCAGTGTTCTTTCATACATATTTACAACCTTTGAAATCCAACAGGGGTTGCTGTGATTTGAAACCAACTCAATGACAGTAAATTTGGTTTTGTCTTTGATTTGTTACCTGAGGGTCACTAATTATAAGCCAATTGCTAAACTGAAGAAATGGGGTTCTGAAGTAATTTTGGAGGAAAACCTATGATCACAACTTATATCACAGCTTCATAGGAAATTATAAAGGTAATTTTCTCTCTATGCAGTTTTTCATTGACATGCTGATTTTAAAACCCAGTCTTTATGGAAGATGAATTCTACCATGTAGTACAGCTGGTTTATCAGAATTTTCACTAAAATTGGCATCCTAGCCAACACAAAGGAAGGTTGAATAGATGGTTCTTTAAAGCTTCATTCAACATAATTTTTGAATGATCTAAATTGGCTAATTATATATTTACAGTATTTTTATTAGTTTTTTAAATCACAGAAGTAGTATTTTTCTTTCAAAATTTAGAACTTACAAAGAGATTATACAGACACAAAGATTAACAATATTAGCATTTCAATGTATCTATTTCAGTATGATAACATATCTCACCTATTATTTTATATCCAGACATTTTCACAATATAATATAACTTGGAAATTTCTGTGTTAAAAAACATTTCCACACATTACGATTTTAATGAAGGAGCTCTGGTACTATAGTGCCTAAGGTACTTGACTGCTAACCAGGAGGCTGGAGGTTCAAACCCATCAGCCACTCCTCGGAAGGAAGGTTGGGCAATCCTACTTCTGTAGTGATAACTGCCTCAGAAACCCAAGGAGGGGTCGCTAGGAGTCGGGCCCGACTCTATGGCAAATAACAACAACAACAACAAAATGATTTTAATGAAGGAACTCTGCTGGCATAGTGCCTAAGGCATTTGACTGCTAGTCAGAAGGCTGGTGGTCCCAACCCACCAGCCACTCCATGGAAGGAAGACTGGGCAATCTACTTCCATAAAGATTTACAGCTTCAGAAACACAAAGGGGGTCGCTAGGATGCAACCCTTTGTTTAACAATCTTCTATTCTTATAATTTTAGGGTATTTAATATTTCTATAATTGTATTTAAAGTAATGAAAAAAATATATCGTTTGACATATCATCAAAAGAAACAACCTACTAACTTCTGGTTATTTCTTTAGGATAAACTTCTAGAAATAAAATTGTTAGGTCACAGGCAATGAGCATTATTTAGGCTGTTGATTTGAACTACTGATAACTTCTAGAACATTTGAATAAATTTAAATTCAAAACAATAGCTTATTCAAGTGTCTCTGTTTCTTACCAACAATGGACATCTTAATTACTTTAAATCATTGCCAATTAGTGTGTACTACCACAGTCTCAGGAGCTCTGGTGGCATAGTGCCTAAGGCCTTTGACTGCTAACCAGAAGGCTGGCAGTTCCAA
>NW_006922311.1:860969-864863 GCF_000298275.1 Orycteropus afer afer | reverse complement strand
AAATCATCAACTTTTCCACCATCATCATAAGTCAAAACCTTTAGAATACCTTCATTTTCTTTCTCCTATCCTCCTTTTCTTCTACCTTCATGACATCTCTGAAACACTTTTATGTTGTTCTTGTTGTTGTTGTTGGGTATTGTCGAGTTGGTTCTGACTCATAGTGACTCTAAATACAACAGAATGAAACACTATCCAGTTCTGCCAGGCCTCACAATCCTTGCTGTACCTGCACTGACCATGGAAGCCATTGTGTCAATCCATCTAGTTGATGGCCTTTCCCTTTTTTGCTGACCTCCACTTTACCAAGCATGATATCCTTCTCCAGGGAATGGTCCCATCTGACAACATGACCAAGGTAGGTGAGAAGTTGGGCCATTCTTTCTTTCAAGGAGCATTCCTGCTGCACTTCTTCCAGGGTAGATTCGTTCATTCTTCTAACAGTCCATGGTACTTTCAGTATTCTTTGCCAACACCACAACTCAAAAGCATCACCTCTTCTTCTGTCTTCCTTATTCATTGTTCAGCTTTCACATGCATATGAGGTGATTTAAAACACCAAGTCTTGGGTTAGGTGCAAATTAGTCTGCAGAGAAATACCTTTGCTCTTCAGTACTTTAAAAAGGTCTTTGCAGCAGATTTGCCTAGTGCAATTCCTCTGATTTCTTAACTGCTGCTTCCACTGGTGCTGATT
This sequence comes from Orycteropus afer afer, assembly GCF_000298275.1. Lineage (NCBI taxonomy): Eukaryota > Metazoa > Chordata > Mammalia > Tubulidentata > Orycteropodidae > Orycteropus > Orycteropus afer. Next base: position 864,169 of record NW_006922311.1, on the reverse strand, counting down.
GTGGAAGCAAGCAATATGAAATCTTTGACAACTTCAATATTTTCTCCATTTTTTGTGAGGTTGCTTATACCACTCCTTATAGTTTGTAGGTTTATAAATAAAGAAAACAATGCCAGTATTTTTTCTTTCCTTTGTGATGAATTTGTTCTTGTTTTGTCTGGAACAGAGTTTTCAATCTGGGTACTCTTGACTTATTGAAGTGTATAATGCCTTGTTATTAGGGGACGGTGTTTGTACTACAGGATGCTTATCAGCATTCCTTGCTTCTCTCATTAGATCCGAGTAGCAGACCCCAGTTATGACAAACAATAATGTCTCCAGACATTGTCAAATATACCTTGGGTGGGGTAAAATCTCCCCCAATTGATAACTACTGGGCTAACAGTTTGAAATATTTGTTCTTATTTGAGATTTTGAAACAAATTTATGAGAATGAATTTAATTATATGGAGATTTTTTTTGAGATTAGTTTATACACCCTTCAATTTATAAACAAAATTAAAATTATCTCTATGGGCAGTAGCTTGAAGTAGACTTTCAAACTGAGATTGAAGCTGTGAATGGACTTCTGTTCTGTTGTCTCCCACATGTACCCAAATACAAAGACATGGAAACCTCAGCCTTAAGATTCAATCACCTTGACCTTTGTGGGATTAATAAATCTCAGTAAGTTCACATGAAGTCAAAACTGGGCTTCTTCCCAGGCAAGCATAGATCCCTGAATGCCAAACCAACACCAGCACTTTGTTCCATCTCCTAAGATTTCACCAAAACAAGTCACCCCAGTCACAGTAGCCACTTGTTCCAAGAAAAGCAAATAGCTTAAGCATTAGTAGAGTGAGAATGCTATACTCAGCTTGTCATATTCTCAGAGTCACCTTCAGAGTTTATCTTGAAAGATTTGCTTTTGAAAATCTTAGAGTGTGGGAAAAATTGGGAAAGATCAGGGAAAACATATTATATGTATAAAACTTACTGCAATTTTAATGACTACACAATAAAATAAAGCACAAAAAGGAAACGGATAAGTTTTCAAGCAATACAGAATATTTTTAAACTCCACAAAAAATCAATATTGATTTTAAGCAAACATGAAAACAGTAAAGATTTTTAATATTAGAAATAAGATCTTGAAAATGCCTCCAGAGATTTGTATCTCCATATTGACATAAAAAAAACCTACCAACACTGTATACCTATACTATGAAAAATAAATGGATAACTAGGGATAAAAAGAATGTGCCACTATAAAGTGGAATGAGACCTTAAATAGAACCTCAATGAAGCATCAATGTAAAAAAAGCCTGTTGCTGAGGAATGATTTTCTGAAGTAATAAGTTAAATATATTCAAACAGGTGCTAAAGTAAAGCAGAATGGTCTGGTAATATAAATACAAGTCTCAGTACAAAGGACAGAATTTCTAATTTATCAGTGACTGCGGCAAATAGAAAGTCTGACCTGAATCTTATCTGATATTCAGCTTAACAGACTAAGCAAGAAACAATTACAAACACTAAAAGCAGAAAAACAGCAACAAAAACTTGGTGCATTTTTTTGACTGTTAAATCAGATGAACCTCACAAAATTGGGAGATTAAAAAAAAAAAGAAAGAAAAGGTCAAGACAAAGAACCAAAAAGATTTCGTAAGTTATACTCTTCGGTGTGTCCTTATCCCTTTTAGTGGTGATTCTTAAGAGTTTTCAAATGATTAAAAAAAAAATCTGTATCAAAATCCAGATCAGATTTTTAAAAATACCTCCAGAAGCAGCTGATATCTTCAAATAAGTAAGAAATAAGCCATAAATGAGTATAAGTTGCACACTGACAGAAAGGAGCAATAGAACGTGCAACTGGCATATTGTCACAGTTTGAAGAGAACAGGATAGTGAACATTTACATGAGAGAAAATGCCATTTCTTCATCTCCTCGGGAAATGGGATGTTACTGCAGAACTGTTAGAACTCACACACAAAGAAAGTAAACCTCAGCAAAGTTCTTCACTGAAAACTAGGGAAAAATCACAGAGAAAGGGTAAAAGGGAGTAGGAAGAGAATATTGATGTGATTTAGGCCATTTTTTTCTATTTTTTTAATATTTTTTCCTGATCATAGACATTACTTCCCAACCAAAATATGAAACCCATTGCTGTTCAGATGGATTCTGGCTCATAGCAACTCTATAGGACAGAATAGAACTGCCCTATAGGGTTTCAAGGACTATAATCTTTTTCCTTTTTTTTATGTGCATATAATTTTTTATTATTATGATTATTGTGATTTGGGTAAAACTGTACAGAGCAGATCGGTTTTCCATTCAATGATTATGCATACTTTGTCTTCTTACATTAGTTGCAATCCCCTCAATATTACAGCAATCTTCTCATTTCCTTCCTGGCTTCCCCATTTCCATTCATGCTTCTCTCCTGTCCCTTCCTGCCTTTTGTCCTTTGTTTTTGAGGAAAATGCTGCCCTCGTGGTCTCTATTGGTTGATTGTACTGAGAAGTATACTCTGTTATTATTTATGTCATAGGCCTGTCTATTGTTTGGCTTCTCAGTTCTGTTTCATTCTTCTATGTCTGTTGTTTTACCAGTGCCAGGTTGTTTTGACCATATGTCTGTATAGTAGGTTTTGAGGTCTGGAAGTTTAAATCCTCCTCCTTTCTTCTTCTTCTTTAATGATGCTTTACTTATCCATGGTCTCTTGCCTTTCCATATAAAGTTGAATCTTCATGGAAGCAGGCACTCATATCATTCTCTCATGGTGCTATGGAGTGGGTTTGAACAACCAACCTTCGTTTAACAGCTGAATGCTTAACCATTGCACCATCAGAGTTCCTCAGACATTACTTAAAAAAAAAAAAACTGCCATCAAGTCATTCTGATTCATAATGATCCTCTAGGACAGAGTAAGAACTGCCCCATACGGTTTCCAGGGTTTTACATCTGCAGAAGCAGACTGCCTCATCTTTCTTCCATGGAGTGGCTAGTTGATTCAAACTACCAACATTTTGTTTAGCAACCAAAATGCCTGAACCAGTGTACCACTAGAGGTTCTTCAAAAATTAGTTGTTATTGTTATTGGTGTTAGGTACCATAGAGAAGACTCCAACTCACAGCAACCCAATGTACAACAGAACAAAACACTACCTGGTCCTGCACCAGTCTCACATTCCTGCTATACCTGATCCTATTGTTGCAG
>NW_006922311.1:847528-859014 GCF_000298275.1 Orycteropus afer afer | reverse complement strand
TTCGTCTGGTTTTCAGTCATTGATGTTCAATGTGTCAAGTCTATTCTTCACATGGTCTCTAAATTCAGATGGGATATAATCAAGGTTGTAACTTGGCTCTCATGGACTTCTTTTAATTGTCTTCAGCTTCAATTTGAACTTGCATATGAGCAATTGATCATCTGTTCCACAGTCATCTTCTGGCCTTGTTTTGGCTGAAGATACTGAGCTTCTTTATTGCCTGTTTCCACTGATGTAGCCAATCTGATTCCTGTGTATTCCATCTGGCGAGGTCTATGTTATAGCTGCTGTTTATGTTGTTGAAAAAGGGCACTTGCAATAAATAAGTCCTTGGTCTTGCAAAATTTTATCACATAATCTCTGGTGTCATTTCTAACAAGAAGGGCATATATTCCAACTACCAGTGATTCTTCTTTGTTTCCAGCTTTCACGTTCCAATCACCATTAATAATCAATGCATCTTTATTGCATGTTTGGTCAATTTCAGACTGCAGAATTTGGTAAAAATCTTCAATTGCCTCTTCTTTGGCTTTGGCAGTTGGAGCATAAACTTGAAATTAGTAGTATTAACTGGTCTTCCTTGTAGACCTATGGATGTTATCCTATCACTGACAGCATTGTACTTTAGGATAGATCTTGAAACATTTTTTTGTGACAATGAATGCCACACCTTTCCTCTTCAATTTATCCTTCCTTACATAATAGACCATAGAGTTGTCTGATTCAAAATTAACAAAACCAGTCCAAAACCTAGGATATTGATCTTTACGCGTTCCATTTCATTTTTTATTTACAACTTCCAATTTTCCTACATTCATACTTCATACATTCCATGTTCTGATTATTAATGGATATTTGCAGCTATTTCTTCCCATTTTGAATCATGCCACATCAGCAAATAGAAGTCCCAAAAGCTTTACTCTACTCACATCATTAAGGCTGACTCTATTTTGAGGAGGCAGCTCTTCCCCAGTTGTATTTTGAGTGCCTTCTGACCTGAGGGGCTCATCTTCCAAGACTATATCACACATAAATTCAGGGCTATTCATAAAGTTTTCCAATAATATATCAGACAATGTTTCATTGTTATTAATAAGGTTTTCACTGGCCAATTCTTTGAGAAGTGGATAGCTTTTTCCTTCTTCCAAGTCTGTCTTAGTCTGGAAGCTTCATTGAAACCTATCCACCATTGGGTAGCCTGCTGGCATTTGAAATACCGGTAGCATAGCCTCCAGCCTCAAAGCAACATGTAAGCCACCACAGTACAGCAAATTGACAGATGACTGGTAGTCAAATATTAGTTAGTAAATGTAAATTAGAAGTAAACAAATAGAATTTTGTATCAAGTCCTTAATTAACTCCACCTCAAGAACAGATGAACTTCTCCTACTAGAAATGAATGACTATAAAGTGCAGGATCTTTAAAACAGAGAGAAGAGGAATCAGCTGGCAACTTTGTCAAAAAGTAACCCTAGGCTCCTGTAGTTTTTGGTAGAATACTTCTGAAGAAGGGCTCTAGGGTATGTATTTTAAAATTATCCTAATGATGTTTTGATACAGGGAACAACATGAATGAACATTTAAAACATTATACTGAGTGAAATTATTCCATCACAAAAGGTAAATATTGCTTGATTTCACTATCAGGCAGTATCTAGACTAGAGAAATGTATAGAGATTAGAGTTTAGTAATGGTTACCAGGGGCAGGGGAGATAAAGGAAGAAGGAAAATACTGTGTTGGTAGCATTGGATTTTTGTTTATTAGGATGGAAAATTGCCGATGATTCAAAATATATTGATGTAATTGATTGTATTGAATTGTACACATGACAACTATTAAATTGATAAATGTCTTCTCTATATATTTACAATAAGAAAAAAAATAATAAAAGTTATCCTAAGTGATACTAGAACAGGTGGTTCACAGATTTCTTTGGGAAACACTTTTGAAGTTGTTGAGAAATTCAGAAAGTGCTACAGTTGTTCCACTAAAGCTATGGAGGTTAGGAAATTGATTCCATCCATTGGATTTCCTTTGTTCTGCAACATATGAATCCCAAGACTGCACAGTTCTCTTAGAAATATGCAGAGAGTAACCTATTACCACTGATTCTCTGCTCTGTGCCACAGGCAGGACTAGAGGCAACCTGAGAAATAGGAACTTTGACCCCTGAGCCATCCATATATTACATCCTTATCAGGAAAACATAGTGTGAAGAGGAACATAAAATTCAAAATCAAATTACTTTGTCAGCAGCCCTGGATTGTATTAGAAGCTGAAGAGGAGGCAAATCACCAGGGAAAAATACTGAGACCTTGCTGTGATCTTCTCTTCTCTGTCTGGAGAAAGTTACATAATAGCTTCTTTCCTTTATTCATTTCAACAAACACAATAAGGTAAGTAAAGTGTTTGATCCTTCCATAGATATTATCTCCTGAATTACACATATCAGTGTGAGTAGCAAAACTGGAAAAGATCTTGAGTAAGTTAATTGATCCTAAGATTACTCATGTATAAAGTAGCTATAACAATACTTTTCCACATATTGATTGTTTTGAGGATTAGAAATGGTACAAATAAAGTGCCAAGCACAGCAGTGAAAAAAAATTTATAATTATTTTTGCATTTGCTGTCATGACAATTACTATTATTAACAATATGAATAATGAAACTAGAGCACTGAATGACCATTCTATACTTATCATCAGAATATGATAGAGGATTAATTCAGGGTAAACTTTCCCAACTCCCACACTTGTACTCTGACAACAACCCTTCTAGATTGTCATTGATGAAATACTTTAAAAGTATCTATCAATAATTATCTTTACAAGTTTATAGAGCACAGAATTACTAACCACAACACTCAGGTGGAATGTTATGTAGACTGCACCGCCTGTCTGTCAGTTTGTTATTCTGTGGTGGGTTGCATGTTGCAGTGATTCTGGGAGCTATGCAACCAGTATTTCAAATACTAGCAGGGTCATCCATTGTGGCAGGTTTCATCAGAACTTCCAGACTAAGACAGGCTAGGAAAAAGGGCCTAGTTGATGTACTTCTGAGAAAAAGGAAAAAAGGGCCTAGTTGATGTACTTCTGAGAAAAAGGAAAAAAAAAAAAAAGAATAAAAGGTCAAAATTTGATGGATAGCAGTTCAACATAATCTAATATAATGCAAGATGATGAGCCCCTTAAGTTGGAAGGTATTCAAAATACAACCAGGGAAGAGCTTCCTTCTCAAAATAGAATCAACCATAATGATATGATAGAGTAAAGCTTTCAGGACATTCATTTGCTGTTGTGACATGACTAAAAATTAGAAGAAACAACTTTAATCATCCAATAGTAATTGGAAAATGGAATATATGAAGTATAAATCACGGAAAATTGGAGGTCAATAAAAATGAAATAGAACATTTGAAGATTGATAATCTAGGGATTATTGAGCTGAGATGGACTGGTATTGGCCATTATGAATCAGATAATCATATGGCCTTCTATGGTGGGAATAAGCAATTGAAGAGGAATGGCATTCCATTCATCATTCATCACCAAAAAGAATGTTTCAAGATCTACTATGACGTACAGCACTATGAATAATAAGAAAATATCCATATGCATCCAAGGTGACAAGTTAATACAACTATTACTCAAATTTATGCACCTACCACTAATGCCAAAAATGAAGAAATTTAAGACTTACTTACTTCTGTAGTCTAAATTGATCGATCTTGCAATCAAGATGCATTAAGAACTACTGATGGCTGGGACACAAAAGTTGGAAACAAAGAAGGATAGTCAGTTGGAAAATATGGTCTTCATAATAAAATGATGTCAGAAATCACATGATAGAATTTTGTAAGATCAATGACAACCATTGGAAATATCTTTTTTTCAGCAACATAAATGGTGAGTATATATGTGGATCTCTCAAGAAAGAATATGTAGGAATCAAATTGACTACTTCTGTTCATAGAGACAATGGAGAAGCTCAGTGTCACCAATCAGAACAAGAGTAGGAGCTGACTGAAGAATAGACCACCAATTGCTCATATGAAAGTTCAAGTTCAAGTTGAAATAAGTTAAAGAAGTCCATGAAGACAAAGTATGATTTTGAATATATTCCATCTGAATTTAGAGACCGTTAACAAAACAGATTTGAGGCATTGAGTACCAGAAGACTTGAGTGATGTCATCAAGGACATAATACATGAAGAAAGCAAAAGGTCATTGTTGTTGTTGTTGTTATGTGCAGTCGAGTCAGCCCAAAAGATCATTAGGAAGACTTTAAAGATAGGAAAGACCAAAATGAATGTCAGAAGAGACTCTGAAACTTACTTTTCAATGTAGAATACCTAAAGCTAATGGAAGAAATGAATTAAAAATAATTGAATGGAAGATTTCCAAGTGCAGTTCAAGAAGACAAAGTAAAATATTATAACGAAATATCCAATGACTTGGAATTAGAAAACTAAAAGGGAAGAATATAGTTAACATTTCTCAAGCTGAGAGAACTGAAGAAAAAAATCAAGGCTTGTGATGCAATATTGATGGATTTTATGGGCAAATAAAATTGAATGACTCAGGAAGCATCAAAAGAAGATGGAAAGAAAACACAGTCACTGTAACAAAAACAATTGATTGATGTTCAACCACTTTAGGAGGTACCATATGATCAAGATCTAATGGTGCTAAAGGAAGAAATACAAGCTTCACTGAGCACATTGTCAAAAACAAGGCTCCAGGAATTCATGTAAACTGATTAAAATGCTTCAACAAGTGGATGCAGTACCAAAAGCACTCACTCCTCTATGCCAAGAAATTTGGAAGCACTAGCCAACTGCCTGGAAAAGATCCATATTGGTAGCCATGCCAAAAGTAATCCAAGAGAATGAGGAATGTATTGAACAATATAATTATTATCACACACAAATAAATTTCCTTGAAGACAATTAAAGAATGGTTACAGCAGTAAATCTACAGGAAACTGACAGAAATTCAAGCTGGATTCAGAAGAGGACATGGAACATGGGATATCACATGGATCTTGGTTGAAAACAGAGAATAATCTGTTTTATTGACTCCACAAAGGCATTCAATTCTGTGGATGATAACAAATTATAGATAACATTGCAAAAAGTAGGAATTCCAGAACACTTAATTATGCCCATGAGGAGCCTGTACATAGACCAACAGTCAGTTGTTCAAACAGAACAAGGGAATGTTGCATTGTTTAAAATAAGAAAATGTGTGTATCAGCATTGGATCCTTTCATTATATCTATTTAATGGGTATGCTACGCAAATAATGCAAGAAGTTGGAGCATATGGCAAAGAACGCAGAATGAGGTTTGGAGGAACACTTATTAACAACCTGCAACATACAGATGACACCTTTCTTGTTGAATGTGAGGAGGACTTGAAACACTTACTGAAGAATATCAAAGACTACAATTTTCAGTGTGGATTGCACCTAAACATAAAGAAAACAAAAGAAAAACACTCATATCTGGATTAATAAGCAACGTGATAAATAGAGAAAATATTGAAGGTGTCAAGGATTTCATTTTACTTTGATCATCAATCAATGGAAGCATCTGTCAAAAAATAAAATGGTGAACTTCATTGGGGCTATCTGCTGCAAAAAATCTTTTTAAACTCTTAAAAAGAAAACATATTGTTTTCAAGACTAAGGTGAACCTGACCCAAGCCATGGTATTTTCAATTGCCTCATATGCATGTGAAAACTGGAAGAAAATTAAAAAAATTAATTAGGAAGACCGAAGAAGAATGGATGCATTTAAATTATACTTTTGACGAAGAATATTCAATATATCTTCCAAGAAAAAAAAAAAAAAAAACTTCAGTGCCGTGGAGTCGTATCCAACTCATAGCGACCCTTCCTTGGGTTTCCGAGCCGGTATCACTAGGGGAGTAAATTGCCCAGCCTTCCTTCTGAGGAGTGGCTGGTGGATTTGAACCACTAGTCTTTGGTTAGCAGTAAAATGCTTTACACTGCCATAAAAATGAGCAAATCTATCTGTGAAGAAATACAGCCAGAATGCACCTTAGAAGAGAGGATGGGAAGTATTTGTCTCATTTTCTTTAAACTTGTTATCAGGAGGGACCAATACCCGGAAAAGGACGTAATGCTTGGTAAAGTATAGGTTCAGTATAAGAAAGGAGGACACACAATGAGATGGACTGACACAGTGCCATCAAAAATGGACTCAAAAATACCTATTATTGTGAACATGTGACAGGGCTGGGCAAAGTTTCTTTCAGTTGTACATAGGGTCTCTGTGCATTGGTTGTGGCCACATAACAACAACATAATGTAGAGTTGATTCCCTGGGAGGATAATGTGCTTGGCTGCTAACCAAAAGGTTGACGGTCTGAGTCCACCCAGAGGTGCTTCAGAAGGAAGCCCTGGGGATCCACTTTCAAGAAATTAGTCATTGCAAACCCTGTGCATCACAATTCTATTCTGACATACAGGAAGTAGTCTTTAGTAGAAATCAACACAATGGCAACTTTTTTTCCCCCCCATGTTGACTAAAAAGAAAGTAAACGATCAAAACAGTTTGGCTCCTGGGGGATTTTGAAGGGGAGAGTTCCAGAAGCACAAAAAGCTGTCTCCATGGTTTGATATTGTCTCAGTTATCTAGTACTGCTATAAGAGAAATAGAACAAATGGTTTTCTTTAAACAGAAGTTTATATTCTCATAATTTGTTTTGGCTGTTAGAAGTCATTGAATCTGCTCAACTCATAGTGGCACTTTTATACAACAGAATGAAACATTGCCCAGTCCTATTGTTGCAGCCACTATGTCAATACATCTCACTGAGGGTCTTCTCCTTTTTCACTGACCTTCTACCTTATGAAGCACGATATTCTTTTTCAGAGACCGGTTCCTTCTCACAGCATGACCAAAGTAGGTGAGACAAAGTCCAGCCATTTTCGCTTTTAAGGAGCATTGCCACTGTACTTTTCCCAGACAAATTTGTTGACTCTTGGTGGCATAGTGCCTATGGCATTAGACTGCTAACCAGAAGGCTGGAAGTTCAAATCCACCAGCCACTCCTCAGAAGAAAAGTTGGGCAAACTACTTCCATAGTGATACCACCTCGGAAACCCAAAGAGGGGTTGCTATGAGTCAGATCCCACTTGATGGAAGTGTGTTTGGTTTTGGTTTTCTTCTGGCAGTCCACAGTATTTTCAATGTTTTTTGCCAACACCACAATTCAAAGACATTTCCTCTTCTTTGGTTTTCCTTATTCATTGCCCCGCTTTCACATGTATATGAGGCTATCGAAATACCATGGCTTGAGTCAGGGGTACCTTACTTAGTCTTCAAAGTGACATCTTTGCTCCTCAACATTTTAAAGAATTATTTTTTTCAGCAGATTTACCCAGAAAGATGTCATCTGATTTCTTGACTACTGCTTCCAAAGGCATTGATTGTGTACCCAAGTAAAATAAAATCTCTTACAACTTTAATCTTTTCTCCATTTATTGTAATGTTGCTTATTAGTCCTATGGTAAGGATTTTTTTAATTATTATTATTTTCTCAGCAAATAATCAGATTGAATAAATACAGTGAAATGATACAACCTTGACACATACTTTTTTCTGATTTTAAACCGTGCAGTATTCCCTTGTTCTGTTCAAAGGACTGCTTCTTGATCTATGTACAGATTCCTCATGAGAACAAGTAAGTGTTCTGAAATTCTGACAGTTTGGGATGTTAGAAATTTTAATTAAGGCACTAGTTAAAGGGAATGGCTTTCTCTCTCTGTTGGTTCTAGGGAAAGGTCATTGTCTCTTCAGCTTCTTTGGAGATCTCCATGGGGCTTGGTGCTTATCTTCCTCCATCTCTGTTTTCTTAATCTGCTCCTTTTATATCTTGTAAGAGTAAACACACCCTCAAATGATTATATCTTATTAAGATAACAAGGACAATACATTCATAAGTGGGATTATAACCATAAGCAAAGTGGTTAGGAATTACAACAAATATTTCTGTGTACCCAATTCAATCCGTGACAGACATTAACAACAAGCATGGCCCTGGGTCTCATTGGTGGAGGTAAATTAACACTAGTTATATTGAAGTTGTCTATTTTCTTCTGCCACCTTAATTTGTCCAAATTTCTTCTAGAGATTTTAAATTTTGTGGTTTTAAACTCTGTCAAGCAGTCTCAGATTCTTGGTAGAGAAAAAGTGATCATATTACAATGAGAAAATATCAGGATTTAATAAGATAGAATAAAGTTTAGTGTTTCTACTCTGTTTCCAGCATACTCTGGCTTCATAAAATGACTCTGCCATGGTAATACTACAGAATGCCAAATCCTCATTAGTCAATTAAATAAGCTTTCCAGCTGGGCTGACCTTTCCTCACAGGTGCACAGTAAGGACGTTTCTGGTAAAATGTAAAGCGAAAACCAGGCATTTTCCTCAAAAGCAGATAATTCCACATTAAGATTCCTCCCCAGGGTAGAGTGTCTAGGCATTACCTGCTATTTTTATTTCCTGAGACTCAACTTAGTACAAATGAATTAGAACCCATCAATTAAAAAAAGAAAGAAAGATACACAACAGGGAAAATCTATTAAACATTCATAGACAAAAATTTCAGAAAATATGAAGATGAGCCACCGTAAAGGAGTATTCAGCACTTTTATGCAACCCATATGCATTCTTCAAATTATGCAAATAAATTTAATAAATTGAGAAGGCTTTTAAAATGTACATGACTCCCCCACCCTATCTCCTCTGCCAGATATCTCTCCAGACACACATTTACTCATTTCCCTGTTAATTAGTGAAGGTAACTTTTTAAAATCCCAGGGTTTGGAAAAGAAAAGCTTTCCTTCCATCAGAACAAAATGTATCTTCCACTGAGTTATCACAGGAAACTAAAATGAATTTCCTTTCTATTAAAAAGTTCATTGTGAAAAAAAAAAAAAAATAAGTAATTATACTTCCCCTCCATCAAACAGGGGAAATTTTGTTATGAAGATATGTGCTTAAATTGTCCTCCTATCTAGTTTCAAAGCTTTGTAAAGGAAATAGTGTAACATGGTAAAATATATCAAGTTTATAATGACATTTCTAAGAACAGATTTTTTAAAAAAAAGAAAGAAGCAAAAAGAAAAGAAGAGAGGGAGGGAGGGAGGGAGGGAAAAGGAAGGCAGGAAAGAAGCAAGGTAGGGAGAAGGAAAGAAAAGGCTACATACAATCTCACTAATTTGCACTGGATCATACCAAAGTTACTTTAAATTAGTGTTCACATAGTGATTGATGAAGAAATATATTTTAATTACTTTCTTGTTTTATAAACACTATATGACTTTGGAATTCAAATTGAAACTGAGATTTTTCCACATTTTGAATCCTGTATGTGCTCATTAGCATGAGTTTGCCTCAGTATAATCCACTTCTGCAGAACTGTTTTTATAAAGTGAAACATGCCCCATGTCTTTGTTTATATTATCATTTTCTTGGCTGCAAATGTCCTCTGTTTATACGTAGTGAAGAGGTAAGTGTTATCCTTTTCTTCTCAATTATTGCAAAACCTCAATTAGTAGAATTTAAATCCATTCCCTAGTGCTGTATGTTATATTCGCAGTACTGTCAACCCAGAAATTGAGTTATGTATGTTCTAGGTATGATTTACAATAGTGGTCAAAACTTTCATTACAGTAGCCCATAAAGTATTAGGTTAGAGTCACTGGAATGCAGTTTTTTCATTGTCTTCATATGACTATAGATCAGTTATGTGAGCACAGCATCATACTGGAGAAAATAAAATGCAGTTAGTTAAGCAAAAATGGCATTGTTAAAACCCTTTGGGATCTTAGATTTAAAATGGAAATATAAGCTTACTCCTGAGAAAAGGCAAAAGGAATTGGACTTAAATTTATAGAGAGAGGGGACAAAGCATTTTTCCTCCTGCTCTTACCTCCCTCATTTTGCTAGTGAGGTTGCTGTCAGGTAAACAAGAGAACGAAGGAAAAAAACAAAACAAAACACATATAGATGTACATGACCTTTTCCTGATGTGCAAAAAAGAGGACTGAACATATGCCTTATGTTTCCTTCTACATTTAGTTTATATGTGTGTGTTTGTGTGTGGCTGTGGATGTACACCAAAAGAAGTTTTAAAGAAAAGATCTATTATCCACTACTTTACAGCAGAATTGGGCAACTAATTGTCAATAACAGTTGGGATACTCTGTTGGAGGTCATAGTAACACATCCAACATATTACCAAAACTAAGACAATTGTTTATTTGGTTTCCATAGCTCCCCAGCAGTTTTATAATCACCTCATAACTGGTTTCCAGATCCCAGTTTCATCCTCATCTCTCCAAACAAAATCATCAAGCCAAACCAGGCCAGATCACTTCCAACATAGTTAGTTTGAAATATTATCAACATGTCATGAAGCCAGACAAGATAACTAATATAGGAAAACAAAAACTAAAAATATGTTGCAATGGCTAGTGTAGAAATATCGGAGGCTAGACTGCATCTTGGTTTCACCAATTTTACCACTAGCTATAGGGTCTTAAGGAATTTTCTTAATTATTTTGTTAAAAAAAAAGTTTCTCCTGGTCGGTAAAATTTGGTATTATTTTTCATGATTATAGATAATGGATGTAAACTACTCAACAGTGGTCATAGAGCAATGAAAAATACTGAAAATAATGACTCAGTAAAGTTTTGGGAGATACATACAGCTAAAAAGAAAAAATCATAAACATTAATAATCCGAAGAGGGGAAGGAGTCAGAGAAACAGAAGGAAGGTTAAAGAAAAACTGTAATTAAATATAGTAGATAATTTAAGGGAATAAAAAAAAACCAAGAAAATGTTTTTATGTAAGAAGCACCCACCTGCCCTAGGGAGATGCACATCTTGGATCAATCAGCCATGAGACATCAGAGAGGCAGCATTCACATATAGGGAAAGCAGGACAGACAGGAATGTATAGATAAGAAGGGCACAGGAAAGGGCTGGTCATGGGGAGGGCAGGGAAGGAGAGCTCTTGATGGTTGGGGATTGTAATTGGGATCATGAAATCAAATGTGCATGAACTGTTGAGAGTATAATGAATCTGCTTTGTAAATGTGCACTCAAATTAGAAGTTTAAAAGAAGTAAATTCCCAAGCACCATAGAATACATATCTTTTTATGGCTTCATTTCTATTTCATGTGGAGGTCTTATAGTCTCAGCCCAGGACTGAAGAACATAATTTTCATTTCTTTTCTATTTCCATGTATATCTCACACCTGAAAGGGCCATAATCAATATGCAATCTTCACAGTAATTGATAATAACCACAAATGTACATGACATAATACAATTTTAAGTAGAGTGTTCTCTTTAAGAAAAGTAAAGGAGACAATGAGCAGAGAGACACTGAGTTTTTCCTAGACAGAGAAAAAAGATGTGTGAATCTAGTAGCTGAGAATC
>NW_006922311.1:834914-846497 GCF_000298275.1 Orycteropus afer afer | reverse complement strand
TACTGTTTTGCAACTTGCTATAAAATATATATATATAATGAAATATTTCCAAGAGAAAGTGATGTTTCCTACAAAATCATTATATTGCGAAGGAAAAAAAACAAAGGGCAAAGATAAATCTGAGGGGGAATAAATAAGGAGAACATAGACTTGAATAATAGCCTTATATATTTAATTTCTGTAAGAACTTGCACATATCTTTGATACAATTTAGAATGTTCTCTTTTCATTATTTTTAAGAATTTTATTGTGATAAATATGTATAATATTTGCCATTTTAAACCATTTTTTAATGTACCATTCAGTGGCATTAATTACATTCACCATGTTGTACACCTTCACCACTATTTCCAAAGCTTTTTCAGAACTTCAAACTGAAACTTCCCATTTTCCCTCAGCTTAGCCCTTGGTAACCACTAGTCTACTTGCTTTCTCTAAAGATTTGCCTAATTCAGATGTTTCATATCAGTAGAATCATGTAATATTTATAGTTTTATTCCTACCATATTTCAATTAGCATAATGTTTTAAAAGTTCATCCACGTTATAGTATGTATTAGAACTTCATTTTATGAATGAATAATATACCACTGTGTATATTTATCACATTTAGTTTATCCATTCATCTGTTGATGGACATATGGCTAGCTTAGATCTTTTAGCTATTGTGAATAATGCTGCTGTGAACATTGGTGTGCAGGTATTGGTTTAAGTATCTGGTCTCCTTCCTTTGGGTATATATCTAGGAGTGGAATTGTTGGGCCATATGGTGATTCAGCATTTAACTTTTTGAGTAACTACCAACGGTTTTTGACTTACCATAGCAGCAATACCATTTAATCTTACCACAAGAGTTCCAATCTCTCCACATCCTAGCCAATGCTTTTTATTCCATCTTTAAAATTATAGCCATCATAGTGGTCATTTCTTAAGCTGAAATAATTGAAGAAAAAGTTTGAACCTCAAGATGCACTATTGAAGGATTCTGTAGGCAACATATTGAAACATGCAAGAAGCATGAAAAGGAGATGAAAGGAATACAGAGTCACTGTACACGAATTGATTGATGTTAAAACAACTTCTGGTGGTAAAATATAGAATATGATAAAGAACCAATGATATTGAAGAAAGTTGTCCAAACTACACTGAAGGCATTGGCGAAAAAAAAAAAAAAAGGTTAAAGGATTGACTGAATATCAATTGAAATGTTGCAACAAATGGATGCAGTACTGGAAATGCACACTTACCTATGCCAAGAAATGTGGAAGACAGCTACTTGGCCAACTGTCTGGAAAAGATTCATATTTGTGCCCATTCCAAAGAAAGGTGACCCAACAGAATGCAGAAATTATTCAACAACAACATTAATATCACAGTAAGTAACATTTTTCTGAAGAAATTTCCAAATAATAGCAGCAATACATTGTACATTGATAGGGAACTGCCAGAAATTCAAGTAGAATTCAGAAGAGGATGTGGAATGAAGGCTGTCATTGCTTGTCTGAGATGGATCTTGCCTGAAAGAAGTTGTTGTTGCTGTTGTTATGTGCCATCGAGTCGGCCCCAACTCATAGCGACCCCTCCTTGGGTTTCTGAGGCAGTATCACTACAGAAGTAGGATTGCCCAACCTTCCTTCCGAGGAGTGGCTGGTGGGTTTGAACCACCAGCCTTCTGGTCAGCAGTCAAGTGCTTTAGCCACTATGCTACCAGAGCGAGAGAATAAAATAAATATATGTTTTATTGTCTATGCAAAGGCATTCAACTGTGTGAATTATAACAAATTATGGATAACATTGTAAAGAACAGAAATTCCAGAATGCTTACTTGTGTTTATGCAGAACCTGTACATAAACCAAGAGGCAGTCATTTGAACCTAACAAGAGGATTCTGCATCACTAAAAAACACTTAAAATCAATCTGTATGGTAATCAAATAATCCAAGAAGCTACGCTATATGAAGAAGAATGTGCCATCAGGATTGGAAGAGGACTCATTACCAAATTGTGATATGCAGATGATACCACTTTTCTTACTGAACTTGAAAAGGACTTGAAACATTTATTGATGAAAATAAAAGACTACAGCCTTCAGTATGGATGACACCTTAATGTAAAGAACACAAAAATCCTCATAACTTAACCAATAAGCAACATCATGATAAAAGGAAAAAGATTGAAGTTGTCAAGGTTTTCATTTTAGTGGGATCCACAATCAACACTTTGAAATGAACAGAAGTCAAGAAATCAACTGAGGCATCACATTGGGCAAATCTTATGCAAAAGACCTCTTTAAAATGTTACAAAGCAAAGATGTCACTATGAGGACAAAGGTGTGCCTGACCCAAGACAAATATTTTTCAGCCACCTTATATGCATATTAAAGCTGGAAACTGAATAAGGAAGACTGGATAATTAATGCAATTGAATTTGAGTCTTGGCAAAGAATATTGGACATACCATGGTCTGTCAGAATAATGGAGAAATCTTTAATGGAAGAAGTACAGTAAGAATGTATCTTGGAAGCGAGAATAGCGAGACTGCATCTCACAAACTTTGTCCATTTTTTCAGAAGGGACCAGTCCATGGAGAAGATATCATGCTTGGTAAAGTAGAGGGCCAAGGAAAAAGAGGAAGATCTTTAATGAGATGGCGTGATGCACTGGAAGAAACAATGGGCTCACACAAAGCAACTATTGTGAGAATGGTGTACAATCAGGCAGTGTTTCATTCTAGTATACATAGTGTCTCCATGAGGGGAACTGACTCAATGACACCTAACAAAGCAACAAATGTGGGTGTAAAGCAATATATAATTGTGGTATTGATTTGCATTTTCCTAATGACTAAAGAGGCCCTAGGAGATGGCCTCAGACTTTAGGCAGTCACCTGCCACACCCAAGGCTGGCAGTTCAAACCCACCAGCTGCTCCCCGTCATGTAGCCGGTTATTTCTTTAGGAGCTCTGGTAGTATAATGCCTAAGGCACTTGACTGCTAACCAGAAATCTGGGGTTTCAAACCTACCAGCCACTCCTCTGAAGGAAGGTTGGGCAATCTACTTCCATAGTGATACTGCCTCGGAAACCCAAGGAGGGGTCGTTATGAGTCAGTGTCGACTCAACGGCACACAACAACAACGACTAAAGAAAAGATGTTGAACATCTTTTTATGTGCTTATTGGTCATTTATATATCTTCTTTGGACAAATGTCTATCCAAGATAATAAGAGGGAAGGGAAACTAGAGTACTGGACATAGAGTAACCACACATAGTAATGAGAATGGTGACAAAGTGTGAAAAATATAACTAATGTCATGAATCAATTTGTGTGAAAATTGTCAAAGGAGAATCTAATTTGCTGTGTAAACTTTCACCAAAAACATAATAAAATATTATTTTAAAATAAATGTCTGTGAGGAGCTCTGGTGGCGCTGTGGTTAAGGCATTCAGTTGCTCATGAGAATGTCAACAGTTTGAATCCACCAACCACTCCATGGGAGAAAGATGAGGCAGACTACTTCTGTAAAGATTTGCAGTCTTAGAAACACCATGAGGGTCACTATGAGTTGTAATTGACTCAATAGTAGAATTTTGGTAATAAATACGTAATTTTCAAACATTATCCCCCTTCTATAAGCTGTCTTTTTACTTTCTTGATAATGTCCTCTGGTATACAAAAGTTCTAAATTTTGATGCATCCCAGTTTATTTTTCATTGTATTACTTGTGCTTTTGTTGTCATATGTAAGAATCCCCTGGCAAACTAAGGTCATGAAGATGTATTGTGAATTTCTTTTTTTTTTTTTCTGAGAGTTCTGTTTTCAGTTCTTATATTTAGGTCATTGATCCATTTGGAGTTAATTTTTTGTATCTAGTGTGGGGTAGGTGTCCAACTTCATTTTGCATGTGGAAATCCTATTGTCTGAGAATCATTTGTTCTTGAGACAATTCTTTTCCAGTTGAATGGACTTGTCATTCTTGTAGAAAATTCAATTGGTCAAAAATGTATGTGTTTATTTATGGTGTCTCAATACATGTATGCATATTCCAGTATCACACTTTTTTTACTACGGTAGCTTTTTCCTAAGTTTTGAAATCTGAAAAGTGAGTCTTCAAATTTTATTTTATTTTTCAATATTGTTCTATTTGGAGCCCTTTCTAATTCAATATGAATTTGAGGCATTGGCTTTTCAGTTTATGAAAAAAACACTATTCACAGAGATTGTGTTTGACTCTGTAGATTGCTTTGTATAGTATTGACATCTCAACAATACTAAGACTTCCAGTCCATGAATATGAGGTATCTTTCCATTTATGTAGCTTTACTTCAAGTACTTTCAGCAATTTTTTTTTTTTATTTTTATTGTGAAAAGCTTTTTCACTTCATTGGTTAGATGAATTCCTAGATAGGTATTTTAGTCTTTTAGACGTTAACTTAAATGAAATTGTATTCTTAATTTCCTGTTCAAATTTGTTAATTGTTAACGTATAAAAACTCAACTTTTTGTGTGTTGCTCTTGTGGAAATTTTTCTGAATGCATTCATGAGTTCTACTAGTTTGCTCATGGCTTATTTGGAAGAGAGATATTTTTACTTCTTATCTTCAATTTGAATTCTACTTTTTTCTTGCCAGTTTCTCTGACTAGAACTTCCAGTATAATGTTGAATAGCAAAAGTAAAAGGGGGCATTTTTGTCTTTTTTTTTTTTCTGATCATAGGTGGCACATTTTCAGTCTTTCATCATTGAGTATGATATTAGTTGTGGGTAATGTCTTTTAACCATATTGAGCAATTTCCCTTCAATTCCTAATTAACTATTTTTAGCATAAGTGTTAGATTTTGTCAATGTCTTTTCTACATCAATTTAAACGATCATAGGATTTTTCCTTCATTCTATTAATGCAATGTATAACATTGATTTATTTTCTTATGTTGGACCACCTTTGCATTTCTGAAAAAAAATCTACTTGGTCATGAGTTGGGAATAGAATTTTTGGTGTGCTGATAGATTTGGATTGTGAACATTTTGTTGAGGATTTTTGTTTATATATATTCATGAGGAATTGGTGTTGTTACATGCCACTGAGTCTGTTTTGACTCATAGTGACTCTATGTATAACAAAATGAGACAGTGTGAAGAATATTGGTCCATAATTTTATTTTCCTGTAATGTCTCTATCTGGCTTTGGTATCAAGGTAATGCTAACCTTATTTAAAAAAAAAAAAAAAATGAAGAGTCCTACCTTTTTTATATTTTAGAAGAGTTTGAGAAATATTGACATTAATGTATTTTTAACTGTGTGATAGAATCTACCTGTGAGGCTACCAAGCTGAGAAGGATGTGGTGAATGGGCAAGTAAAAAGGCCACAAAGCTTTCCAACCATTTTAAAGTTGCCTTTTCTTGATTCACCATTTGCTTGATAGCTGTATGCTTTGGACTGTTTTTCAGAATTCTGACACAGTTGATTCCTACAGTTTCTGCTTGTTTTGTGTGTTTCTGTGAGATGACAAGAGTATGGAAACTCTTATTCTGTTATCTTATTGACTTGGATCTCTCTCTCTTACATATTTTAATGAGTAAATATCCAAAGAGATAAAAGTTACTGTATTTTGAATATAACTTTATTATTGTTGTTGTTGTTGTTATTTGCCGTGGAGTCGGACCCGACTCATAGGGACCCCTCCTTGAGTTTCCAAGGCAGTATCACTACGAAAGTAGATTGCCCCATCTTCCTTCCAAGGAGTGGCTGGGGGGTTTGAATCTCCAGCCTTCTGGTTAGCAGTCAAGTGCCTTAGGCACTATGCTACCAGAGCTCCCAACTTTATTATATCCTCCTGTTTTCTCCTTCATTTTCTATTTGTATTAAAATGCCTTATTCACAAATAAATTGAGCAATGATAAGTTGAATCAAATTGGGGAGGGGAGCATGGGAAGAAAGCTTAAATACTTATCTATTGCTATAAAACTGAAGAGGAATAGAACCATGGGAAACACTTTGAAAATAGCAAGAGATTGTGCCATTGTTTATTTATTTTTGTTACAAACTTAATTATTTTAAAGCATATAATTATTCATTTTCTTGTATATTGATCTACTGTATTGACAAAACCTTCTGGTGCCATGACCTTTTAATATAAATAAAAGAACAAACATTCTCACTAGCTTGAGCTCCATTTGCATGATATTTTATATTCATATACATCTTATTAACTAGGGAAAAAGCTTTGTTTGAATTCTGCTGCCTGGGCACAGACTTTTGGTTACTACTTTTTAATTCATAACCATCACTATGCTTCTATTATAATTGAGCAAAAAGAGAACGTTGTAGATTTTTCAAAGATTTTATAAGCAACTTTTGATGCACTATATACTCTATACTCTAAAGATTTTATGATGAAGCATGAAAGGTTTGTTCATAGAATTTTAAAGACTTTACTTTTAAGATGTTGATAAACAAATTATTTTAAACAAGAAATGGCTTAAAATTGCAAAGTCTTGCCTAACTCAGAGAGCCAAGACTCATGCTGTGCCAAGAATCTGGACATGAAGGAGAGAGAGAGCTTTGTTCCTCTGTAAGAATTACTCCTATTATTGAAACTTCCATGTTATGAATAGTTCAACCAGAATAAACTTGAAATGTGGATGGGGAAAGGCTTGTGTAAGAAGGATTTTTTGTTCATTTTTGTGGTCCTACGAATAGAAGCTAATAAGAGAAGCTGGATAAGATCATATTATCTCCACCAGTTTGTTAGGAGTTCCTTATCTCTGAGGTCCCCAGAGGATCAAGGTCTAAGTAGACTGTGTTTTTCTTGAAGAAAGAAGCTGTCCTGGTTTCCTGCTCCACTCTTAGTACCTAGCCCAAAGATTGAAGTACAGTAAGTTCCTAGTGCATATTCATTGCTAAAAAAGTTGTCAATAGAAAGGATAGACAGGGATCCACAAAATTTTACTGAAAAGGATTAAAAGGTAAATATTTTAGGCTTTGTAGCCCATATGGTCTCCCTTGCAGCTATTCAAATCTATCCTTGGACCTTGTAGTGTGAAAGCAGTTATAGAAAATGCACAAAAGAATGGGCATGGCTGTTTTCCATTAAAATATTATTTACACAAGCAGCAGGCCTAATTTGGCCCATGGGACATGGTTTGATAGTCTCTGGCTTAACATATACAAATCACTGGTCAGCTAGACTGGGTCAATCTAAATAATCTAAATGCAAAGAGACCAGTTCATTGCTAGGTATTTTAGGATAGTGTTTCAAAAAAAAAAAAAAACACCCTCTAATTGATTAATTGATTCAACTCATAACAACCCCTCCTTGTGTTCCCAATGCACTATCTCCACCGAAGTAGATTGCCCAATCTTCCTTCCCAGGAGTGGCTGGTGGTGGGTTTGAACCTCTAGTCTTCTGGTTAGCAGTCAAATGCCTTAGACACCACACCACCAGAGCTCCCAGGATAATGTTTAGAAAGCAACAATTCAGGGCCATGACTGAAAAAAACAAAGGACTAATGCAACAGAGCTCTGTGGAAATCCACAGAGTAATTCCTAGCAAAGATTTATTTGACATTATCTCTAATAGCTATCAGTGGCAGATTCAGGATAGAATGACTCTTCTGCCAATATAGGACAGAGATGACCTATAAAATACCCTGAGCAAGGTTCAGTGAGATTTTCCCAAAACCATTCCTCAGTGGCCAGGATGACTGGCTTTTCAGTCAGTATATTCTGTTAATTGTTAAGTAATAAGAAATTGGAGAATGGAACAAATCTATTTGTCATAATCCCTGTTATATCTAACATATTATACCGTTAACAATTCTCCAGAAAGAAAAAGGGGTAGGAATGAGTGTGACGGAAAAGGGATTTAATTTTACAAGCAATTATCTTTTGTTAAGATCTGAGGTACTGTATGCTCATGTCTGTCTATCTACATTACAAACGCAGACAGGTTGTGTCTCAAACTTCCAGGCAGTCATGAGCCTGCTAATAATAGGGCATGTATGCCCACTGGCATCAATCATTCTATGAGTGCTATGTTCATCTGTGATTAAACTGGACATATGAGAGACTTACACAGTGTTGGTAAAATGAAAGCTACTTATAGAAAGCAAATGTTAACCACAACAACAGATTCTCAAAGGGAAACACTCTTCCCCAAATTACCCATATCCATCTTAAGTTGCTGGGCAGGCTCACCATGGTTTAGGTGAGATGTCACATGCTGTCTTTTCTTCACCACTGCCCCCACCTGCTACCACATGTTGCAAGGCTTCTGTTCTGCCACTGGGCCTCACTGACCTTTGCTGCTGCCTCTCACCATGCTACCCAGACTTGCTGGGCTCTCTTGAAACCATAGTACCTGGGCCCATTCTGTCCAGGGGCAAAAACATGTAATCCCTACATGGGACACACTCAATTTACCCTCTGCATTAACAAGAATTACAATGTTGTTTTTTTTTTAACTCTGCTTGCAAACCTCATGCCCAGAGACATCCAGTTCCACCCTGTTATAAGAAGGTCCTGTACAAAACCCTTTGAAACAACCCCTACATGGGGCACCCTTAGGCCTCTGCCCTGCATGGGATATTGTTACAACTCCTGTATCTCTGCTAGAAAGCCTCCTGCCCAAAGGCATCTGACTCCACTTTAGACTGTGGCACAGGATCCTTCTAGGTAAATCCTGAAAACTGGGGTCTCTGCCCTTAACAGGCAAGTGTTACAATTCTTTTACCTCTGTTGTCAAGCCTGCTTCCCCCAGCCAGTCAGCTCTCACTCTGTAAACCAGAAAATCTACTGCCACTTTCTCATACCTTCTCACATTGTCTCTAGTATTAGCTGTTTCTTCTGGATCAAGGAGGTTCTCAGCCCAGGCATCCCAGGTTCTTGGTCCAAAAAACATACTTTACTCTAGACAGTTCTTACTGGCAGTGAGCAACCCCACAACCTTTGTGCAGACCACAAATCACTGTTTGCATAGCAAACTGATCAATCTCTTAAAAGATCATAGCCCAGCCAATCATTTTGTGGGAGTTACATAACAATGGCTAGAAAGGAGATATAGCTGCAGTGCAGGCATGTTAGGATTACGTGTGTATGTGTTGTGTGTGTTTGCTTTCACTTAATTCTTTTCCTGTTTCAATGAGAAATTAACATTCAGAAATGTTTGGTAAATTCCCATGCTGGTAAGAGGCTGAGTTAAGCTCCAAACTTATACCTGTCCTGTTTCATCATCCACATCCTTTCCACTGATCTCCAGATTTCCCAACCAATGGAAATATTCCTTCCTCTCACTCCATGGTACTTAGAATTGCAAGGTAACCTTACTTAATGACTAGACTGAGGCCACAGTGATGCTTCATATATAGTGATAGAAATGGCATATCTAAAGATGTAATTTTATTATTATTATTATTATTATTATTATTATTATATTTTCTGGCTGAGGCTGGAATGATGATATTAAGACAGTTGTTCAAACTGAGGGATAGGGTAGAAAAAAGAGCAAGTTGAAGGCCCAAAGACAGTAAAGTGCTTCACCTACTTGAAGGACTCACAGAAGATCAGCTTACTGAAGAACAAAAAGAAGGGCAATATGGTTGGATAACATAATCAAGAAGAACAGTGGTATTAGAATGTCCAGATCTTGTTGTGTCTTATACACTGCAATAAGGAGTTTGAATTTTATTCTAAGAGAAAGGGAAGTTATTAGAGGGTTTTAGGTTGGAGAGTGATATGACATTAGTTAAGTTTTTAAAATATCATTCAGACTACTGTATAAAAAATAAATTGTAAGACTATAAGAATAGAGGAATGAGGAGTATATAAATAAGAGTTGTATGAATTTTCCAAGGAGGTTAAAACTTTCTCTTGAGTACGTAGCATAAGTCCAAAAAACTTCCCCAGAGGCATAGTCACAGATACAAACATTTATTCAGAAGAGAAACAAAAAGAATAGGGAGAGAAAGGATTAAAAATTTAAAGAAGCAGGCTTACAAACATTGCTAGCAATTTAGCGTCCATCAGCAACAGGCCAGAATGGACCCAAGATGACAACTAACCCCCTCCCACTTTGCAGGGATACTTATACCCGAGTTTGAAGAATTGGGGATAGGTGCTACGTGACTCGGGATGGGAGGGCTACCTGACTGGCTTCAGACTTGGTGGCACCAAGTCTCAGTTGGGAGGGGGCCCGTGGGCAGTGTGCTATGACCACCGCCTGTGTGTGCTCTCATAAGACACTGCTGTTAGCAAGCTTTATGGCTTAAAATTATTCTAAGGAAAGGTTAATACATTACAGGGAAGGTGGCCCGACAGGGGGAAGCAGGAGAATATGTGACAAGGGGAAATAAGGGAAATGGCTTATAGTTCTTACAAGTGTGGCTAAACAAGATGGAGTCTGGGAGCCATTTGGGAGGTTTGCAGTTACTAACCATATAAGAGTTAATAGGGACTTAGAAAAAATAATTACTGTTTGGATTTGAGATTCTTTGTTAAGAATAAACTGATGCCTTCAGTGCTGGGAATGAGAGAAAGATAGAGATCAAGGGTGATTTCCAAATTTTTAGTTTATACAGATGGCACCACCTGGGAATAAACACATGGAGAATGGAGACATGCAAGTGTGAAATGTCTATTGGGCAGTCAAGTGGAAAGTACAAGTAGGCAGTTAGATATAAATTTTGAAATTCAGTAAGATGATAAATACATAGATCTAGATATGCTTGGAAATCCACAACCTACATAACACCAGGGAAGATAATGTAGATAAAGGGCCTGGGCCTGGACTCTGGAGCACTCAAAAAATGAAATCAGGTAAAAGGGAAGGAGCATGCTCCCACTGGGAAAATACAGTATTGCAATATAACAACTTGTCCCAATTTAACTCATGTTTTCAAACAAAAAAATGGTTAAAAAAAAAGAACATTTCTAACGTCCACAAATTAAAAGTTAATAAACAACACCCAAATATCCACTAAGCTCCAGATTGGAAAGAGAAGGAGCATTTAGAGTAATGTTTCTACCACTTGGAGCTCTGGTGGCATAGTGTTTAAGGCATTTGACTGCTAACCAGAAAGTTAGTGGTTCAAACCCACCAGCCAATCCATGGAAGGAAGACTGGGCAATCTATTTCCATAAAGATTTATCTCCTTGGAAATGCAAAAGGGATAACTATGACTCAGAATCAACTCAATGGCAGTGAGTTTGTTTTTGTTTTGTTTTGTTTTGTTTTTAGCATTATCAAGCCGATATTTAATATGCAGTATGCCTAAGTAATTTTTCATCTTTTTGTCACTAAAACTTATAAAACTTGAGGGAATTTTAGCAAAGAACCATTAAAAAAACCTATTAGAACGAAAACATTATAATATAATATAAAATATTAAAACTTTGTTGAGAAAATCTCAACAAAGGTAAATTCATAAAAGAGTGTCTTCAGAATGAACACTAAGTTTTACCTAATTTCAGACTTAAGATAACAAAGAGATTACTATTAAATAAATTTGTCTAGGTATATGACACATATTCTCTCTCTCTCTCTCTCTCTCTCTCTCTCTATATATATATATATATATACTCTGTATAT
>NW_006922311.1:826759-834534 GCF_000298275.1 Orycteropus afer afer | reverse complement strand
ACAATACTAGTTATCAGGATATACTACACCTTATTCCTTCATTTTCTCTCTAAATGCTTATTTTCTCACATGACATATTCCTTGGTTAATAAGCTAAGCATGATGACTACTTTCTGGATGCTTACATTCTAACAATGAGTACAGATAAGTGAAAAGCCAATTATAATAGATCTAATAAAACCTTCCACAGAAGAACAAGATTTGCATATAATAAAAATGACAAGGGCACTTAACCCACATTTGAGTGGTTGACAAAGTTCCTAAAAAAGAAATGAATGTAAAAAAAAAAAGACATGTATAATGAACTGAAACCAATGAGGCATAATGGCACCGGACATTGTGGGTTGAAAATTATGTTTTATCCTTAGGAAATTGTCATGTGCAAAGGGCAGGAGAGCAGGAGAGCCTGAACTATGCAATATGAAAGGGGCAGGATCCTACATGGCTTCACAGGAGCTTGGCTTCACATCAAAAATAATCAGAAATAACTGATAAATTATAAGCAGTGAAGGCAGGGTGACATGGTGAAGTGAGTGGATGCTCCTGTGTATTCCCATAGCAACTAACTTACTTGAAAAAAAAAAAAAAAAAAAGAGAGAGATATTAGAGAGTCAGGGTGAGTCTAGAAGCAAGGCAGAGGAGAGGGGTTGGCTCAGAACCAGAGGATCCTGCCTAGTAATGTCAGCTTATTGTAACCATTTTGTGATGTGGCTGAGTAACAGCCTGAACAGGAAACACAAAAAAGAAGCTAATCTGAGGAAGTTCCAGCCCAATTTTTTTAAGGCAGTACAAATTGTTTGTGGGAGCTTATAGCCTGCCCAATTGGAAGAGGGTGAAGTGACACCATGGAGCTGTGTGAGAGTGCAGTTGAATCTCACTGAGGCCCAAGATAGATAATAAGCACTAGAACTGGGAGAAAATGCAAGGACAGCAGGGTAACAGGGAGAAAGGAAATAACCCATATTTGGACACTCTAGGAGTGTCTGTCCAGGAGCATCACTGAAGGGAAGACTTGAAGAGACCTACAGCATCGCCACAGGATACTCAAGCCTCACCACTTACGTCAGTATCTCCAAACATCTAGACTCTGCCTCCCACAGAGGTGTATTGAATTCCAGAGACAAAGTTTACAAAACTCTTGAACCAGTACTGAAATAAATAAATAAATAGGGATAAGACAGAGATCTAGTAATTCTCAGGAGAAGATACCGACCCTACTGCCACTGTGTCATTCTGACTCATAGTGAAATTTTGGGGCTGAAGGAAGCTGCCCCATGGGGTTTCTAGGGCAATTAGTCTTTGTGGAGGCAGTCTGCTGCATCTTTCTCCCACAGAGTGGCTGAAGGATGTGGCCCCAGACTTTCAGCTGACAGCCAGGCACTTGGTTGGTGCACCACCAAAGTGCCCAAGCAGAAAACTTTCTTGTAGTAAGTAGAATGCAAAATGTGAAGCAAAATAATAAAAATAAAACAAAATGGTAAAAGGTCAAGAAAAGATAGTAAAACACAAAATCACAAGAGAAGAAAGAACAATCAAAAGCAAAAGATGAAGAAAAGGAAATTCTCCAATTGAAGCCAGAACAGGAAAATAGTTAACAATTTTCAGACTATGGTGCTAAATATGTTTAAAGAGAGCAAAAAGCACACAGAAAACAAAATAGCAAAGATCGGGGGGAAAGGGAGAAACAAAAGGAGAAACCTAACAAGAAAATTTAAATTAAAAACAAAAAAAAAAGAGAAAGAAAAATTGGAACTGAAGAATAAAACATATAAATTAGTAAAAGCAAGAGAAACACTCAATAATGGAGTCAAACAGACAGGAGATAGAATAAGTAAAATAGAAGACAAAATAACTGAATTTGTCATGTCTCAAGAAAAAAAGAACAAAGAAGAGTGGACAAACCCAAAAGGAAATGTGGGATTTAATTAAGAAAGCTAATATTAAAATCATTGGACTCTCAGAGCACCATGACAAAATAAAACCACAGGAACAATTTTCTAAGAGATAATCAGAGAGATTTTCCCAGACCTGAACAAAGAATCAAGCCAGCAAATAGAGGAAACTGAATAAACCCCATCAGAAGAGACATGAAAAGATCAATTGTCTGACATATCCTAATAAAATTGTTGAAAAGCAAAGATGAGGAGAGAATTCCTAAAGCAAGAAGAGAAAAATATTATACAACATATTAAGCATCTTTAATAAGAATCTGTGTGGATCTCTGCCTAGAAACTCTAAATGCCAGAAGACAAGAAAGTGGCATATATAAAATACTGAACCAAAACAATTCGCCAAAATAAATTCTTTACCCAGTAAATTTGTCATTTAAAAGTCAGGGAGAAATCAAAACACTACCAAACAAACAGAAGTTCTGAGAGTTTATCACTACAAGAGCAGCTTTGCAAGTATTATTCAAAGGAACATTTTAAATGGAAAGGCAAGAGCGTTAAGAAATAATTACAAAGGAAACTTTTCAACTATAGGGTGTATGTTGATATCAAGGGGAACATAAACAGAAATGAAAGAGGGAGAAGTATATAAGGAATAGATTTATTTTGTTAAGCTTGTATATTAACTGTTG
Organism: Orycteropus afer afer; assembly: GCF_000298275.1. Classification (NCBI taxonomy): domain Eukaryota; kingdom Metazoa; phylum Chordata; class Mammalia; order Tubulidentata; family Orycteropodidae; genus Orycteropus; species Orycteropus afer. The sequence goes on along the minus strand of NW_006922311.1, from coordinate 831,953 downwards.
TTCATATGTTGGATGTTATTATAATTTTAAGTTATGTAAGCTTCTATGAAAAATAAAAATAAAAAAATTTTAAAAATTCCCCACAATAGGCCCAAAATAGAAAAATATCTAGAATTAACCTAACCAGGAACATAAAAGACATTGTTGTTTTTGTTGTTAGGTGCTGTCAATTTAAGCCCAACACACAGAGACCACACGTACCATAGAACAAAATACTTTCCAGTCCTGCAACATCCTCACAATCCTTGCTATGCTTGAGCCTATCCTTATAGCTACTGTGTCAATCCATCCAGTTGAGAGTCTTCCCCTTTTGTGCTGACCCTCTACTTTATTAAACATGATATCCTTCTCCAGGGACTGGTCCCTTCTAGTAACACAACCAAAGTACATGAGATGAAGTCTTTCTACTCTCACTTCTAAGGAGTATTCTGGCTGTACTTCTTCAAAACAGATTTGTTCATTTTTTTGGCAGTCCATGGTATATTCGATATTCTTTGTTAACACCATAATTCAAATGCATCAATTCTTCTTCAGTCTTCTTTATTCATTATCCAAATGTCACATGCATATGAGGCTATTGAAAATACTATGGCTTGGTTCAGATGCACTTTAGTCTTCAAAGTGACATCTTTACTATTTAACACTTTAAAGAGGTCTTTTGCAGCAGATTTGCCCAGTGCAATATGTCATCTTATTTCTCAATTGCTTCCACGGATGTTGATTTTGGATGGAAGTAAAATGAAATCCTTGACAACTTTAATTTTTCCCTAATTTATAGTGATGCTGCTTATTGGTCCAGTTGTGAAGATTTTTGTTTTCTTCATGTTCAGGTATAATCCATTTGGAAGGCTGTAGTCTTTGATCTTCATCGGTAAATGTTTCAAGTCCTCTTCCCTTTCAGTGAGAAAAAATGTATCATCAGCATATCATAGGTTGTTAATGGGTCTTCCAGTCCTGATACCACTTTTTCTTCATTAACCTATAAGACTAATACAATGAAAATTATAAAACACTACTGACAAAGACTAAAGGAGATGACTAAAATGGAAGGACATCCCGTGTTCATGGATTGGAAGAATTAATATAGCGAAAATGTCAATTCTACCTAAAGCAACCTACAGATTCAATGCAATCCCAATAAAAATCTTAAAAACATTCTTTACTGAAATGGAAGTTATTGACCAACTTCATATGTAAAGGAAAGTAACTCCAAATAGTCAAAGCAATATTGAAGAAAAAGAATAAAGCAGTAGGTCTCATACTCTCCAATATAAAAACAGCATACAGCCACTGTAATTGAAGGAGGCTGATCCTGGTTTAGTGATGCACACTGATCAGTGGAATAGAATTGAGAGCTCAGAATTAAATCCAGACATCTATGGACAACTGATCTTCGTCAAGTGGTTCAAATCCATTCAATGAGACATAAACAGTCTTTTTAATAAATGATGATGGCAAAACTGGATATCCATCTGCAGAAAAATGAAGTACGACTCATACATCACCACATACACAAAAATCAACTTAAAATGGATGTAAGACCTAAATATTAAATCTAAAACCATATAATTCTGGGAGTCAATATAGGGAGAAAAGTAGGGGATGGGACTTAATCTTCTGTAAAAACGGGATAATAAACATTACAACAAAAAGAAGAAGACAAAGTAGATAAATGAGACTTCATAAAAATGATAAAATTATACTAATCAAAAGACTTTATTAAAAGGGTAAATAGATAAGATCCAACTGGTAAAATATATTTAGAAACAATTTATCTTATAAGTGATAAACCTCTAACACCAATAGAAAACTACAACTCAACAACAACAACAAAATGACAAACAACCCAATAACAAAATGAGCAAAGCACATGAAAAGAACCTTAAACAAAGAGGACATCTACAGAGCCAACAAACATGAAAGATGTTCATTATCATGAGCGGGTTCAAAGCCAAAACCAAATTCACTGCCATTGAGTTGATTCCAACTCAAGTGATCCCCATTGGGTTTCCGAGACAGTAATCTTTATGGAAGGAGATTGTTCCATCTTCTTTCCACATCAGCCACTTAGAGAGATACAAATCTAAACTACAATGAGATACCATGTTACCTCTGTTAAAATGACACTGATAAGAAAATAGAAAACAACAAATGTTGATGACATGGGGAGAATGGAACCTTTTTCCATTGCTGGTGGAACTGGAAAATGGTACAACCACTATGGAAAATGATATGAAACTGTGGTAGTTGATGTAATGTGTTAAATTTTCTGGGCCATGATTGTGAGTGGCTTTGCAGCAGGATAGCTATTCCTCATGATGAAATTGAACATGGACATGGTGTAATCATCTCCATGGTGAAATCAGCTGTGAGCAGTTAATAAGTTGAAGAAAAGTTGCCTTCAGGATGTGGCCTGCTCCTAGTAGATATAGAAAAGATCCTGTATTTGGTTCAGTCTTCATCTCCAGCTCCTGGACTTGAACCAGTGGCCTGCAGTGTTTCTAACGATCTTGGGATTATTCCATTTTACCTGTCAATCTTTGATTCATCAGCCTCAACAACCATCAATTGTGTAAGTCAGGGGAAGTTTCCAAACTGCTCCAGTAGGCCTAGAAGACAGAGCTGAAGTCCAAATTCAAGGGGCTTCTACCCAGCCCATATAGACTGAACTAGGACTTCTAACCTTCCCCTAGAACTAGTGCTCGGAAATCAGACTTCTAGCCTGTAAAACTGTAAGAGTATACATTTTTGTTTGTTAAAGCCATCCACTTGCAGTGTTTCCATTATAGCAGCCATAGAAAATGAGGACAGAAATTTTCTCAAAAACTTCCACCAGAGCTGCTTATGATCCAGAAATTCCACACATAAGTATATATCCTAGATATCTAAAAATATGTCATGAGCAGACATTTTCACATCTATTTTCATTATTGCTTTATTCACAACAGCAAATAAATGCAAACAACCAAAATGTCCATCAATAGAGGAATGGATAAGCAAAGTATGGTGCATAAATACAATGGAATATTATACAAACATGAAGAACAAGGGTGAGTCCATGAAACATATCAGAACATGGATTGAGCTGCAGGGTATAATGCTAAGTGAAATAAGACAAGTATATAAGGATAAATATTGTAGGGCCCCTTATATAAGAAGATGAAAGTATATAAACAGAAAGGCCAGTGTTCATTGGTGATTATCAGGAAGATGGGGTAGGGAAAGTACATTTATAAAGTAAAGACTAATTATTTTGGGTGATCGGAAAAGGTACACCTATTGTGGATGTAATGAGCACATTGTTGTTGTTGTTGTTATGTGCCATTGAGTTGCACCTGACTCTTAGCGACGCCTCCTTGGGTTTATGAGGCGATATCACTATGGAAGTAGATTGCCCCATCTTCCTTCCAAGGGGTGGCTGGTGGGTTTGAACCGCCAGTCTTCTGGTTAGTAGTCAAGTGCCTTAGGCACTACGCTATGAGACCTCCTATAATGAGCACAGCACAACCAAAATAATACAAGTGTTTGAGCACACATGGATGGTACAGGTGTGAACATATATGAGAACTGATAGAAGTACATATAGGTTCATGTAAATACAAATATGTTGGCACAGGCACATATATAACTTGAACACATAAATATAGATACTCCTCAGACATAAGCAAACACCTTCTAACATAGTTTTTCTGGGCTGAAAGCTTAGGACCATAGTCTCAGGGGACAACTTAGTCTTTTGGGATAACATAATTCACAAAACTCATGATCTGCATCCTAGTGAAGTAAGTAGCATCTGTGAGCAGCCATCTAAGACACAGCTATGGGTCTTTACTCACCAGGCAAAAAACAGTAAGAATGTCACCAAAGATGCAGAAAAGAAACAAGTGTACAAGATCTACAACTTAATCTACCCTGAGACAAAAAGAACTAGATATAACCACTGATCATTCTGACTAGAGCCACAATGGTTGATTCCAGACAGAATGGGAGAAAAATATGAAGCAGAACTAAAATTCTTATTTAAAAAAATAAAATAAAATAGCTAGACCAACTGGAACAGTATATACCAGAAGACCCTCGCAGATGGTACACCTGAGATATTCTTTAAATCTGGGGCTAAGTATGTCCCCTCAGATTGTTATGAGACCAAAGAGTCAGCAATTTCAAAACCAAACATAAGAAGATAAAGAGGCAGGGAAGAGTACTGGAAAAGGAACAAATACAATTAAAGAAAAGGTTGACACATTGTGATAAATATAATTAATGCCACTGAACAATTTGTGTGGAAGTTGTCAAATGGGAACCTAACTTGCTGTGTAAACTTTCACCAAAACTCAATAAACTATTATTCTTTAAAAAAGTTGTAAGCAATTAAGATATCAGTTTTGGCTTAAAATGATCACACTGGCAACAATGAGGCAAATAGGTGTGAGATTGCTGATAATTCTAAGCAGACAATAACATAGGAAGCTAACACCATCTTTCAGGTAAGACACAACAATGTTTTTAATGATCACTAATGAGTTACAGATCTTCTGAGTCTACTCACCTCTGGCTGATCCTCAACACTCACCTTCGCAATTGTTCTTCTTCCATCTGTCTATCCTGAATGTTACTATCCTCTTGGGGGCCATCACTGATATTCTTCTATCTCAGTATGCTCTCCCTGTAGGAATTTCATACAAGTCCAAAACCACGCCAACCACTGGTATGCTGATGACAATCAGACCTCTAGCTCTGGCCCAGTTGTCTTCTCCTAAACTCCAGGCTCATATTTCTGATTGTCTACTCCATCACAGCTGTGCATTTCAGATGGAATATAGCCAAAGCCAATCTCATTGTTTTCCACCCACAAGTCTATTCTGTCTCTAATAATTTCTTTATAAACCAATGGTATGCCTTTACACCCAGGCAACCAAGCTAGAAATCTAAGAATCATGTTTCAATTTTCAATTTCCCTTACCTCCCATATCCAATCTCATACCAAGTTCTGTCAATTATACTCCTATCTCACTTTCAAATACGTCTTTTCCTCTCTATTCCTGTGGCTGTTCTAAATTTTTCATCATCTTTTGCTTAGATGGTTTAAAGTTTTCTACGTGTTCCACAAATGAGTTTTCCAAAAACATATCTGTCCACATCCACCCACACACACACTTTCTTGTAACCCTTCCATGTCTCCTCCATTGTCTCT
>NW_006922311.1:823449-826203 GCF_000298275.1 Orycteropus afer afer | reverse complement strand
CAGTCGCAAGGACTAATTCTTTCCATGAATCTTTAGTTTTCTTCATTTTTCTTTGCTCTGGACAAAGAGAGGTCCATTGCTGAAGCTAGAAGGCTACTTGCAAGCTTTTTAAGAGCCCAGTCACTAGTCCCCAGAGTAGGAGGTGGAACAATGTTTTGTGCTATATGTTATGCCAAGTGAACTTGAGGTCCCCTGTGACTATGGTTCCGAGCCCACATGTTCAACTACTCAGTCCCTCTGGGTAGCTGGCCATGACCAAGAAGTGACCACAACCCCATCCCCCACCAGCTCCACCATACACCTGGAATTCAGATCATAAAAATACACTTATAGGACCATTGTCTGTCAACCCTACACATGGTCCTGGGCACACTCCCTGTCTCATAGACACCCAACAATTCAGTCTGTCCACCCATCTATCCACCCATATACCCATGTTTGCCTTCACTGACAATGCAGCACTGTGTGGACAAAAGGGTTCGTCTTTGTTTTCTGTACCTCCCATGTACCTCTCTCTGTCTTCATCTCCCTCAATGCCACCATTCTGATCACTCACATTTGGTACATTGCCCTTCTCTTCACCCAAATCAATACCTATCTCTACCCATCTAACAATGTTCCCTACCTTATGCTACCACCCCTGGTAATCAACAAAGAAAATTTCCTTCCATAGATAAACCTTTCCTTGACCTTTTCAATAACAGACTATTGGTCCCTCTGTGATTGACTTATTTCACTCAGCATAATGTCCTCTAAGTTCATCCACATCATGCGGTGTTTTACAGATTCTACGTTATTCTTTAGGGTTGCATAGTATTCCATTGTGCGTATATCCATTGCTCAGCTGATGGACACCTAGGTTGTTTCCAACTTTTGGCTATTGTAAATAGTGCTGCAATGAACATGGGTGTGCATATGTCTGTTCTTGTCATGGCTCTCACTTCTTCAGGATATATACCTAGTAATGGAATGGCTAGGTCAAATGGTATTTCTAATTCCCAACTTTTTAAGGAATCACCATACTGCTTTCCACAGTGGTTGTACGAATTTACAGTCCCACCAGCAGTGTATGAGAGTGCAATCTGTCCACATCCTCACCAGAATTTGTTATTTTTTGTCTTGTTGAACTTTGCTACTAGTGCTGGAGCAAGATGGTATCTCATTGTTTTGATTTGCATCTCTCTCATAGCTAATGATCATGAGGATATCTTCATATGTTTGTTGGCCACCTCAATATCCTCCTTGGTGAAGTGTTTATGCATGTCTTCTGCCCATTGTTCAATTGGATTATTTGTCTTTTTGTTATTGAGGTGAAAGAGTTTTCTATAAATTCTAGACATAAGTCCCTTGCCAGATATGTCACTGCCAAATATTTTTTCCCAATCTGTAAGTTATCTTTTGACTCCTTTGGAAGCACATACAAATTTAATTTTGAGAAGGTCCCATTCATTTAGTTTCTCTTCTGCTGTTTGTGCATTTTGGGTTATGCTTGATAACCCATATATCTATGCCATATATTGTTATTGTTGTTGCGTGCCATTGAGTCGGATCTAACTCATAGCAACCCCTCCTTGGTTTTCTGAGGCAGTATCACTACAGAAGTAGATTGCCCAACCTTCCTTCCGAAGAGTAGCTGGTGGGTTTAAATCGCCAGCCTACTGGTTAGCAGTCAAATGCCTTAGGCACTATCATTTGCCCCCTAGTTTTACCTTGAGGAAGTCTATCATTTTAGATTTCACAGATCTATCTGGAGCTAGTTTTTTGTGTATGGGGTGAGGTACAGACCTTGTTTCATTTTTCTGCAGATGGATATCCAGTTTTGTCAGCACAATTTATTAAACAAACATTCCCTTCTCCATTTAATGGATTTCAGCCTTTTGTCAAAGATCAACTGACCATTGGTGGATGGATCTATTCTGGGTTCTCAATTCTATTCCACTGGTCTATGTGTCTGTCATTACACCAACACCAGGCACTTTTGACTACTGTGGCTGTATAGTAGGTTTTGAGATTCAGCAGTGTGAGACCTCCTACTTTGTTCTTCTTTGATAGTGCTTTGCTTATCCAAGGTCTCTTTTCTTTCCATATGAAGTTAGTGATTGGTATTTCCGTATCCTTAAAAAATGTTGATGGTATCTGGATTGGGATTCCATTGAATGTGTAGATTGCCTTGGGTAGAACTGATATTTTCACAATGTTCCATCTTCCTATCCACGAACATGGACTGCTCATCTATTTATGTAGATCTCTTATGGTCTCTTGAAGTAGTTTTTTATAGTTTTCTTTGTACAGATCTTTTGTTTCCCTGGTAAGATTTATTCCCAAGTGTTTATTTAGTTAGTTAGTTATTTTGTTAGCTATTGTAAATTGTATTGTTGTCCTTATTTCCTTTTCAGTAAATTTTTTTGCTGGTGTAGAGGAATCCAACTGATTTTTGGATGTTGATCTTGTATCGTGTCACGATGCTAACTAAATCTTTCAATTAGTTCCAGTAGATTTTGTACTGAGTCTCTTGGGTTTTCTAGGTATAGGATCATATCACCTGCAAATAGGGATAGTTTGACTTCTTCCTTACCAATTTGCATGCCTTTGATTTCCCTTTCTTGTCTTATGGCCCCGGCTAGGACTTCCAGTACAATATTGAATAGAAGTGATGACAGAGGGCATCCTTGTCTGGGTCCTGTTTGCAAGAGGAATGGTTTCAGTGTCTCTTCATTGAGTAAATGTTGGCAGTTGGTTTTGCATAGATGCCCT
>NW_006922311.1:821211-822271 GCF_000298275.1 Orycteropus afer afer | reverse complement strand
TTTCCATGTGTTTACTCTTTTTCTGTTGATCTTCCTATTCTTGATTTCTAATTTGATAACATTATGATCTGAGAAGATACTTTACAGTATTTCAATGTTTTTAAATTTATTAAGCTTGGTTCATGGCCTAAAATATGGTCTATAATGGAAAATGTTCCATGTGTACTGGAAAAGAATGTATATTGTGCTGCTGTTGGGTGAAATGCTCTGTAGATGTCTATAAGGTCAAGTTGGTAGATTGCATTCTTTAGCTCTTCTGCATCTTTGTAGAGTTTCTTTCCAGTTGTTCTATCTTTCATTGAAAGTGGTGTATTAAAGTCTCCCACTATGACTGAGGAGTCATCTATTTGACTTTTCATCTCTTTTAAAGTCTGATTTATGTATTTTGGGGCTCTTTCATAGGGTCCATAGATATTTACTATGGTTATATCTTCATGTTTAATTGATCATGTAATCATTATACAATATCTTTCTCTTGTCTTATATATTGGTTTTTGTCTTTAAGTTAACTTGATCAGAAATTAACATTACCACTCCTGCTCTTTTACAGTTGCCATTTGCTTGATATATGCTTTTCCAACCTTTTAATTTTTAGTCTATTGTTGTCTCTGTCTCTAAGGTGTGTCTCTTGTAGACAGCATATTGATGGGTTTTGTTTTCTTATCCAATCTGTAACTCTTCCTCTCTTGAGTGGTGCATTTAATCCATTAACATTCAGTGTAGTTATTGACAAGTATGAATAGGTTGCTGTCATTTTCTTATATGTTTTTTTTCATGGTGTCCCTGGTTTCTTTGTTCCATATTATTTTCTGTGCTGAGCTCATTATGTTTATTAGTCATGTTATAATTTCTTTTGTTGTTGTTGTTTTAGTATTTGCTGAACATTTGTGTTTGTCCTCTTTTTTATTGTGATGTGAAGGTTTATCCTTTTTTTCTTTGAGGTTACCCTATGCTTTATAATTTTCTCCCCAAGTTTAGAATAGTCCATTCTGTCTTGCAACTCTCTTGACTTCCTCATTATTTAGAAGTTCTGTAACTACACAGTATTTTCCCTCTTTTT
>NW_006922311.1:817838-819373 GCF_000298275.1 Orycteropus afer afer | reverse complement strand
AAAACAGAAAAAAAATAAACAGGGCAGGGTGCCCAGCCTCTGTCCAAGCACACAGACTGGGATGGAATTCTGCCATCCCAGAAATTGAGTGGGAGTGAGGGATGGCCAGACCTCTATTCACCAAGAGGGTGTGGGGCATAAGAGTAACAAGGGGAATGTTGCACTTTTCCAGTCGTCTGGGTCCAGAATGTCCTTGGGATTCCTGGCAAGTGGAGCCTATTCTTAAGTCCCCAGAATCTGAGAGAATGCTGTCACTTTAAATATCCAAAATGGTCAAACTGCTTGTAAACATTCAGAATGGTTGCACCCTCTGGATAAACAAAAGTCCACAGCTCAGCCCACCTTCTTCTTCACTGCTTCACCTTTTTATTCCCCAGCAATCAGAGCAGTCCTCCATGCAGTCCCTGGCTAGCAGGGCTGATTTTTAGGTTAATTCTTAGGTTCTACCACCACTGAGCAATATCCAAGCTGTCTGTGCCATCAGGATTGCTGCCAGACCTCTGCTCTGTATGTCTCCCTTTTTGGTGTTTTCATGCTACTTCTTCTGCTAGTTAGAGTTTAATCCACTTCCATATTCTTCCCTTCGTGGCTCAGGGGTCCAGGATTATCTTCTGTATCTGTGTTAATTGGTTCCCCTTTTCTTTTTTGAAGAGAGTCTGTGAGGTCTTTCTGCCTATTCCACCATTTTACCAGAGCTCCCTCTGGCAATATTTCTTAAAGTGGTTCCCATGGATAGATTCAGGGGTCCCAGTTTACATAATATGCATTTTCCCTTCAATGATAATTCAACAGTATAAGCACAAGTATATTCTAGCTAATACTGACAAAATACAGCCACAAGAATCAGTACGTACATTGCTGTCAGTGTTAATAGTCTAATTAGCAACCAGTGACATTAAGTTCATTGTTGTGGCAAAGATGAAAAGAACATATGGAAGTGTAATGTCTTAAACCCAAATGGTATCCCAGCATGGTATATAAACAAATAAAGGTTTCCCTACTGTTTAAATAGAGAATCATGATGAGAGAATTGAGTCATAACATGGCACACATTAGTGGTAGCATAGGCATGTCAAACTATATAAACAAGCAAACAAAAAGAAATCAAAGAAGTCAAGATTTTTTACATTGAATAGTGTTTAATGGAAAGCAACATCTTTCCAACAAAAGTATAATTCATAATATTCATATTGTGAGTTATAATAGTTGTATAATGCTACTTCTGTGGTTATATAATAGCTTTATACATAAGCTCTTTATAGTTTATTTTACATGTGAATGCATTTAAATAAGGATGTGATAAAATAATGTGAATGTGTAATGGATGCCATAAGAACTATTTTCCTTTCAAAGGTATCTATATGTTATCCAAGAAGTGCTAATATACAAACTAAAGTCCAAATTCCTCAGTGTGTTAACAAGTTTCTCTATGATCTCTGACTGTTAAAATGTGCAGAGTATATTTAATATCCTATAGTTCAGTTATTTTGAACAGACTATTTTGTTAAAATTACCTTTTCTTTCCTATTCCTTCA
>NW_006922311.1:814861-817508 GCF_000298275.1 Orycteropus afer afer | reverse complement strand
AAGAAAATGTTCCCCTCAAGCAGGTGTTCTGAAATTGCACTTCAAGCTTTCTAAACTGTGAGAGAAAAAAAAAATTCTGTTTGTTGACATACACTTGTGGTATTTTTGTTATAACAACTCAAGAAAACTAAGAATTCTGTACTGAAGAATCAGGTGATGTTCTAGTAGATAACTAAAATGTAGAAGCAGTTTTAGAATTGAGTAATTAGTAGAATTTTAAGGTTCCTGAAACTAAAAATAGTAAAAGCCTAGATTGTCCTGAAAAAACTGTTAATAGAATTATGGGCATCAAAGACAATCCTGGTCAGTGCTCAGAAGGAAGTGAGAAGTATAGAGAAAATCTCCATCATCTCTGCAAAACAATATTACTAGAAATGTAGATGTTAAATATGTTTCTTGTGAGGCTTTAAAAGAACAAAAACATGTAATTGGACAAAGGAGGAAAGACAATGCTTTTTATGCAATACTGAAGAACTTGTCTGAATTTTGTTCAAGTGTGTGGTAGAAGGTAGAACTTTAAGTGATGACCTTGGATACCAGGTTGATGAGATGTCCAAGCAAGATCTTAAATGGAAAACATGTTTTCTCTTTGCTACTTATAGTTGAAAAAAAGAAAAAGAAGAAAGAGATGGATTTAAATATGAACTGTGCAAAATAAAAACAATACTTAGATATTTGGAAAATTCTTTTATACAAACTAGGGACACATGTCCCAGAAAGTTCATCAAGTATTTAGCTACACAATATTTTATTAAAGAAATTAAGCATGTGATTGATGGATGTAACCAACTACTATAGCAGAAAACACATCAGCTTAGACTGATAGGGACAGATAAAGAAAGAAAGAAAAAAAAAAATATGTCACCTCTTGCAATTCTACAGGCAGGCAACAGGCCAAAGAAGCTACATCTTTTGTCTTCCATGAAAATAAAAGGACTATATCCCTGGAGCAACTCAGAGATCAACAGAATGTTGAAAGGAGCATGAGAAACAGCATCTTCTCAGTTTCAAAGGCTGGGATCATAGTCTCCTGGTTCTCAAAGAGTGTAGTCACACTCTCCTAGGTTTCAAAGAGTCAGATCTTTGCTAGCTTCGTTCTGAAGTGTGGGGTTGCCATTAACTAAAGTATGCTGGTGGCATGGCACCATAGGGCATAGGTTTGCCAGTAAGATACACTAGGATAATGGACCTTCCCAAATCAGAGGGAACAGAATTGCTATTCTAGTCAGCCTGGATGACAGAACTGAAGCCCATAACTGAGGGCTCTCAACACAGAATCCAAAAAGCATAGCTATCATCCAGAGTCTGGAGGGCAGGCTATTGCCCAGATAGTCTCCAAGATCAGACTATTTTCAAGTCTTGAGAGCTAATGTAAATTGTTCTGCTGGTTTTTGGATTTGTTTGGTGTCCATTATCCCTTCTTTCCCTCCAATATTTACGATTTGTAATGGAAATGTATACTTTGTGCCTGTTCTGTTGTACTTTGGAAACAGATCATTTGTAATCTAGATTTTACGAAGAGAAATTTTGTTCCAGAATGGAATAAAACTGAAGTCTCCCCAATAATTTATTTAGATGATTCATAAGATTAAATTTTGGACTTGGAGTTGATTTAAGTCTTTTGGTATGATGTGATGGGGTGAATGTGTTTTGCGTATGGCAAGGACATGAATTTTTGAGGACCAAAGTGTGGAATGTTATTAATTGAATTGTGTCTGCTAAAAAATATGTATTGTAAATTTTAACCACTGTGCCTATGGTTATAATATACAATACAATGTAATATGCAATACAATATAATATGCAAAGAAGTCCCTAGATAAGGTGCATACAGCTAGGTCCTGGACTACTAACCAAAATGTCGACAGTTTGAACTCACTCTAAAACTCTTCCAAGGAAAGTCTAGAGATCTGCTTCTGAAAGGTCATGACCTTAAAAGCTCTATGGAGTACAGTTCTAATTCACAATACATGAGGTTGTAATGAGTCAGAATTGAATGAATGTCAACTAGTTTATTTATTTTTATTATGCTGATCTCTGGTAGCATAGTGCCTAACGCACTTGACCGCTAACCAGAAGGCTGGTGATTCAAATCCACCAGCCACTCCTCGGAAGGAAGGTCGGGCAACCCTACTTCTGTAGTGATACTGCCTCAGAAACCCAAGGAGGGGTCGCTATGAGTCGGGGCCGACTTGACAGCAAATAAGAACAACAACAACATGCTGAAAGCAATGAAGTCGATTCTAACAGGTAATACACCTCTAAGTAGATTTCACTCCAAGTGAGATGCCAGGTGACTTTCTCAAAATCACCTAGCTAGTGATCATTTGGGGAAGTAGGGTATTTTATAGTATGGCACTGCCATTAACTATCTGTTTGACCTTGGTGAAGGCATTTCTCTATGTCTTACTTTATCATCTATAACATGGACCAATATCAATAAAGCTCATAGTATTGTTGGCACAATTTTATGAGAAAATAATCCATGTAGAATATGAAGAGCATACAGGAGACACTTGATAAACATTGTAATTACTATTAGTTACCATCAAGATGGTTCCACCTCAAAGCAACCCCATGGACAACAGCAAGGTCCTGTGCCATGTTCACAACTATGGAGCCCATTATCGCATTTACTATGTCAATC
>NW_006922311.1:813309-814517 GCF_000298275.1 Orycteropus afer afer | reverse complement strand
CTTTTGGTTAGCAGTTGAGTGCTTTAACCACTATGCTGTGATAGTATATTCAATATTCTTCATCAACACCATAATTCAAAGGCATTGTTTCTTCTTCAGTCTTCCTTTTTCATTGTTCACCTTTCACATTCATTTGAGGTGACTGAAAATACAAAGGCTTGATCAGGCAAACCTTAAGTCTCAAAGTGACACCTTTAGTTCTTAATACTTTAAAAAGGCCTTTTACAACAAATTTACCAATTGTAATATGTAGTTTGATTTCTTGACTGCTACTTCATGGGTGTTGTTTGTGGATCCAAGTAAAATGAAATCCCTGACAACTTTCAACTTTTCTCCCTTTATTATGTTGTTTTTTGGTCCAGTTGTGAGAATTTTTTTAATTATGTTTAGATGTAATCCATACTGAATGTTGTAGTCTATAATCTTCATCTGTAGGTGCTTCAAGTTCTCTTCACTTTCAACAGGCAAGGTTTTATCACGTGCATATTACATGTTTTTAATGAGTCTTCCTCCAGCCTTGTTGCCAAGTTCTCCTTCATATAGTCCAACCTCTCAGATTATTTACTCAGATTACAGATTGAATAAATATGATGAAAGGATACAACCCTGATGCATCCATGACTTTCAACCATGCAGTATCCCTTGCTCTGTTTAAATGACTGCCTCTTGGTTTATTTGTTGGGTTCCGTGTGTACAATTAAGTGTTCTGGAATTTCTATTATTTGCAATGTTATCCATAATCTGTTAGGATCCACACAGTCTAATTCATTTGCATAGTCAATAAAACACAGGTAAATCTTTCTAGTATTCTTTCCTTTTAGCCAATATTGATCTGACATCAACAATGGCATCCTTCTGTCTGTATTTTTTCTGAATCTAGCTTGAATTTCTGGCAATTCTCTGTCAACATCTTCTGTGACTCTTTTTGAATTATCTTCAGTAAAATGTTACTTGTGTATGGTAGTAATGTTATTTGATAATTTCTATACTCTGTTGGATCACCATTCTTTGGACTGGGTGCAGATAGGGATCTCTTCCAATCAGTGGACAAAGTAATTGTCTTCCAAATTTCTCAGCATAGATGTCTGAGTACTTTCAGCATTATATCCATTTGTTGAAACATTTCATTTGGTATTCCATCAATTCCTGGAGCCTTGTTTTCTAACAATGCTTTCATTGCTGCATTGACTTCTTCTTTCAATCCCATT
>NW_006922311.1:803860-807406 GCF_000298275.1 Orycteropus afer afer | reverse complement strand
GATGTTTAGCTTCTCCATTGTCTCTTCTTATGTATGTAGTCAATTTGACTCCTGTGTATTTCATCTGGTAAAGTTCAGATGTATAGCCTCTGCTTATGTTGTTGAAAAAAATTATTTGCAATTTTTAAGTGCTTGATCTCACAAAATTCTATTATGCAGTCTCTCAATCATTTATATCAGCAGGGCCATATTTTTCAGCTATTAACCTTCTTCTTTATTTCTAACTTTCTTTTCTCAATCACCAGTTATTGTCCTATAGATGCATGAATAGCTCTAAGGGATGGAATAAATGTGTAGGTGGATAGATAGACTGACGACTGAATTGGTATATGGAAGGATATTGTCAATTTGGGGTAAAATATATTTTAGATCAAAGACAAATGAGAAATTAATGTTATTGCTAGTAACACTCATACTCCCTTCAGATTTCAAATTATTTTGTAATAGTGTTCCTGTTACTACATTGACTGCATATATATAAACACAAAAAGAAGTGTGAAATTTTCTTTTATCCTATGTAGGTCAATATTGCTTAAGATATGTAAAAAGAAACTTTTAAAGTCCAATTTAAATTCTACAAATGTGCATCATTAAAATATTGATATTCCCTTAAGGTCAAAATCCTATTAAATATATGTATTTTTTGTTTCTATAAATATTTCATTTGATGAAATTATAGAAGAAGATTAAATTATATATTTAAAGTCCCACTCTGAATGTTGCTGTTAGGTGCCATGGAGTCAGCTCCAACTCATAGTGACCCTATGTACAACAGAAGACACTGCTGAATATAATTAAAAACACTAATGTATAAAAAAATTGAAAAAAGTCCATTTACAATAATACCTAAAAGAATAAAATACCTAGGAATAAATATATACGGAACTGTAAAGGACCTCAAATAGCCAAACTAATCTTAGAAACACAAAATAGGTAGACACATACTTTCTGATTTTGAAAAATACTATAATGTTATAGTAATCAAAACAGTCTGATGTTGATATAACAATAGACATCTAGACAAATGGAACAGTATTGAAAGCCCAAAAATAAACCTAAACATCTATGGCCAGTTGAGTTCAACAAGGGTACTAAATGTGTCCATTGGAGAAAGAATTGCCTCTTCATTAAAGGCTGCTTGGACAACTGAATTTCTACATGCAAACAAATGAGCCTGGAACCATGTTTCATACTATACACAAAAATCAACTTGAAATGGATCAACAATATAAATGTAAGAAATAAAGCCATGAAACTCTTAGAATAAACCATAGGGAAAATGATTTAGGACATAGTTTTGTTTTTTACAATGTATCCTTATATATATGACAAAAAAAAAAAAAAAACCACAAGCAATAAAAGACAAAATAGATAAATTGGATTTCACATAAATTAAAACCTTATTCATCAAAGTATCTCATCAACCCATAACATGGGGAAATAAATACTGAGGGCTATATATGGAGTAAATCTTTGATATTCACACTTAACAACAAAAAAAAGGCAAACAATCCAATCAAAAAATGGGCAAAGAATATGCACAGATATTTTACCAAAGAGGAAATACAACAAGAACATGAAAAGATGATCAACATCATAAATCTTTAAAGACAAACCAAACTCACTGCCATTGAGTTGATTCTGACTCATAGCAACCCACACTGGGTTCTTGAGACTGTCAATCTTTATAGCAGTGAATTTAAAAAAAAAAAAAAAAAGACACTGCTGTAATGTTGACTCTGACTCATAGTGGCCCTCATTGGGTTTCTGAGGCAGTAAATCTTTATGGAAGTAGATTGCCCAGTCTTGTTTCCATGGAGTGGCTGGTGGGTTTGAAAGACCAAGCTTCTGGTAAACAGTCAGATGCCTTAGGCACTGTGCAACCAGAGCTTCAGCAGTGGATTAGGGAAATATAAATCTACAGTGATATATCACTCATACACATTAGGATGGCTAGGATCAAAAAAAAAAGCAGAAAATAAGTGTTGATAAGGATGTGGAGAAGTTTATTAGTTCCTCAAAAATTTAAATAGAATTATCATTTAAACCAGAAATTCCATTGCTAGGTAAACATATAAAAATTTAAAAGCAGAGACACAAACAGATACTTGTACACCAATGTTCATTGTAGCATTATTCATAATAGCCAAAAGGTGGAAACACCAAAATGGTCATCAACAAATAAATAGATAACCCAACATACGAATAATGGATACTCAGTCATAAAAAGATATAAATTGGAAAAGTGACAAAGCATAGATGAAACTTGAAAATATCCTGCTGGGTAAAGTAAAACACAAAAGGACCACAATTGGATGACCCCATATATACAAAATATTTGAAATAGGCAGGTGCCACTCCTCGGAAGGAAGGTTGGGCAATCCTACTTCCGTAGTGATACTGCCTCGGAAACCCAAGGAGGGGTCGCTATGAGTTGGGGCTGACTCGACGGCACATAACAAATAGAGATAAAAGTTTATTAGGAGGAGGAAGTGGAAAACAAGTGTCATTACTCAGGGTGCACTGAGTTTGTGTTAAAGGTGATGAAAAAATTGTATGCTTTAAAATTGCTTAGGAGTTTTGCAACTTTTTAATATGGACTTGGACCTTTATTTGTTTTATATTTTGAGAAAATTTGAACAGTAGGTGATAGGCTTGTATATAAAAATGTGTATTTCCAGTCATTAGTTTATACTGTTTCTCCTTTTGCACCAACAGTCATCTGTCAGTTTTCCTTATGGTGGTGGCTTCTGTGCTGCTGTGAGAGTGGAGACCATATCATCACCATTTCAAATACTATCAGGGTTACATATGGTGACAGGTTTTAGCAGAGCTTCCAAACTAAGACAGACTTGGATAAAAGAAGGGGTCATACGCTTCTTAAACAATAGGCCAGTGAAAACCTTGTAAATAGCAGTAAAACACTGTCTAATATATTACTTGAAAACTTTATTAATAGCCCCGGACCACTGTCTGATATCATTCCAGAAGATGAACCCCCCAGGTTAGAGGACACTCAGAATGAAAATGCGGAAGAGCTGCCTCCTCTAAGTAGAGTTGACAATAATGACATGGTTGGATAAAGATTTCAGAACCTCCATTTGGTGAAGTGGTGTGACTCAGAATGAGAAGAAACAGCTGCAAATATTCATTAATAATCAGAACATGGAATGTACAAAGTATGAATCCAGGAAAATTGGAAGTTGTAAAAAACGAAATAGAGTAAGGAGTACTATTAGCATTATGAGATTGGTAAGAAAGGAAAAAATTACTTATATGTAAATTAATTCCCTTCTTCTGTTTTCCATAAAGATAAATATTCTAGGCATTAGTGAGCTGATCATATTAGTGGCCATTTTGAATCAGATAACCTTATGGTCTATTATACTGAGAATGACAAATAGAAGAAGAATGGTGTATCATTGATCGTCTAAATGAATGTTTCAAGATCTATCCTGAAGTACAATGCTGTCAGTGATAGGATAATATCCATACACCTACAAGGAAGACCAGTTAATACTACCATTATTCAAATTTATGCACCAA